>NW_004524707.1:4526123-4539970 GCF_000260255.1 Octodon degus
AGTGCTCAAAGTAGGCAGAAAATAAATGTTTCTTTAAATTTTGAAAATAGATAAACATACCCATGAATTTTTAAAAAACGCTAAACATGAAATGAAAGTTGGAAAATACAGAAAATTTTTTGTGAAGAATTTCATTTTTGTCAGGAAATAGACTTGAATGACTTGACAAATGCCCTCTCTCAGCCTTCTTTTCCTCAAGAGAATACATCCACTCTTCTCTCCACTGAGGATCTGCCCTTCTAGTAATAGCCACGGTCAGATGCAGCTATCTGCCTTGCATTCTCAAAACATTTCGCACAAAACTCCACTTGGGAAGTAATCATGCTATACCACAGAAGCTTCTGTCCCTGTCCCTCTGGATTGTAAACTATGTTCTAGAAAGATCTCATAAACAACAAACTGAGTTGTGTGGAATTTGGTTCCTCCTTAAACTATGCAAGGAGTCTCCAATCAAATTTTTGTTTATCAAAGACCTGAATCACTAGTAGTGTGTCTCCTTCTCCTCTGGCTCTTCCACCCAACTACCACCACTCTACCTTTTCTTCTTCTTCTTCTTCTCTCTTCCTGTGGCTCTGGGGAATTATATTTCCGACCCCCAATCCTGCTAGGTCCAGGGAATCTGAACTGAAGAACACAAAGTTCCTATCTGCAAATTGCTTGCAGCCAAAGCCTTCTTTCTGTCTCCTGTATTGCACTTAGTGCCTAGCATAATATATGTGTCTCCTGTGAGAAATCTGTTTCCTGTGCCTGCTTCTGAGGTGCTGAAGAGTCCTCGAACTTGGCTTTAGAATATTTACCTTCTCCATCCACATGCTGCTTAAATTCTCATCTAAACAGTAAGCTTTAAATACCATGCCAATCACATAGTCTCAATCTCAATCTATACCTGAACTCTGTAATTATACAACCAACTTCCTTCTTGAAATCTCCTTCACGCTATTTCAGATGTCTCACACATCACACAGCAAAGCAGGGAGGGCTCTGAGCCCCCTCTCAGTCTGCCTGCAGCCAAGGTATTCTCCTTTTCTGCAGCTTTAGCTCTGTTTGAATTCTGCGGACTCATCTTCCACCACCACCCCTTTTCTGACATCCCCGTAGTTAACTACCAGAAATATTGCTGGTTGTGCACAAGCACGTATGCATGTTCATTGTCTGTGTCTTCCACAAGCACAAGATATAATTAGGCTAGAAATTTTGGCCATTGTATTAATCACACTGTCCCTGAAGCTTAACATATGATAGGTACTCAATAAAAATTGTTGAATAATTTTTTTTAATATTTCTGAAAGAAAGAACAAATGGGTACAAAGGATCTCAGCCTAGCCTTCTAGATGAGCAGACTTAGGAGAAGTATTAATTATTCTTTCATTCACAATGAGTATATTAGTCACAGTTGGGTAACTAGAACAAAATACTTGGGGAAGCAGAGTTTATAAAGAAAAGAAGTTGAGTTAAAATTATGGAGTTGCAAGCCCAACCCTGTGTGCCCCCATTGTCTGGGCTCTAACGAGGATGTGATGCCAGTGGTGAGATTGCACATCAGAGCACGTGGGCACTTAATTGGAGCAGAAAGAGAATCAGAGATAAGACCCCATGGTTCATCTGGGGGACTTGTCTCCAGGAAGGTCTATCTCCTAGGGCCAATAGCATCTCCAAATACTGCTACCCTGAGGACCTACTGCTACATCTGGACCTTAGAGGACTGCCACGCCACACCAGGGCAATGAGCCAATAAAGTCTTTCTGCTAATAATTTTAGAACCTAAGATCAAACATATAATACTTACGTAGTAAGAAAAAAGGGAAAAGTTGTTTTTAAAATTATTTCATGTCATAATGTGCTAGAAGCATTCTATCAGAGGGATGGAAGAAGTCATAAATAGATAAAACTAATTGAAGGGCTGGCCAGATAGCTCAGTGGACTAAAAAGTGCCTGCTTAGGCAGAGCACAGCAGCTGGGGTTTGATCCCCGGCTTCCCATGCTGGCCCTGCCTCTGGAACACACTGAGACAGAGATTGAGACTGGGCATGGTGGCGCGGGCCTGTAATCCCAGCACTGGAGAGACTGAAAACAGGAGGATCATTATGAGTCCGATCTATGTAGTGAGACCCTGAACTAGCATCTATACCAAATGAAAAAAAAAAAAAAAACCACCTCTAATTGAAAATTCTGATTAAATATGGAATTGGTCAAGAAATAAATGCAATTAAAAAAAAATCTTTTATTTTTTCCAGGAAAAAAGAATGAAAGAAAAATCCACGAATTGGGAAAGACACTGTATATGCTTCTTGTTCCAGGTACACAGTATTGAAGTGACAGAAGATTAAAAGAGAGGAAGTAAAACCAATCTGTGCTTCTCCTCTAGCACTGGAGCCAAAGCTGCACCATGTGTGGCACGCAGAAGACGCAAGTGCAGCAGCAAGACTTGTGGGCACTCGCTGCCCCAGATGGGGGACCCACTGCAGTGATTTCATCTCTTGATCTAGCGAAAAGTTCCTGAGAAATATTAGCCACAGAAGCGGTTCAGGATATTTGTCTGACCCTACAACACTTGTCTGAATTTCCTGTACGACCCACTTCACCAAGGAGGAAGGTTACAGACTCTTTCCTGCACTTGTAATCCTTGAAAGGAATAAGAGAATCATAATGGCACATATAGATAACATTGCCATTTTAACTTTCTATATGGAATTGTGTGTGAAACATCCACAGTCTCCCTCAGAGTGATTCAAGAGGCAGATTTAACAAAAAATGTCAACTCCTGTTACGGGGAGTGCCACACGCAAATCACAAGCTGAGAAGGAGAAAGGCAGCGCATTTCTGGAATAAAGTGAATTCTGCACACCAAAGGAAGGCTCCAAAGTCAAGAGAAAAACGTAGGAAATCAACCAGCTCAGAGGCTTACTGGTTGATTTTATACCTCACAGTTTACCTTCAAATGCAAAATGAAATTTCCTGTCTGAGTTCCTAAAGGTGAACAGAAATTAACTGATTGAGTTTTCATCTTTCAGGGGCTACAGTTCTCTGACACCTACACTATATGTATTCATCCAGGTCTTCTGAGAATCGGACACCAAGGTATGATTAAAAACAAGAAAGAAAACTTTATTTGAGGAAATGACTGTACAAAAATATAGGGAGTGAGCTGAAGGGCTGAGGGAGCCAGAAGACCGCAGTACAAGTCTGAGGCCTCCTAAGCAAGGAGACAAGCAGGAACATCAGTTCAAAGTATCCTCAAGCTTCACTGACAGCCCCCTGGTAATTAATTCAGAAGGGTCCTTGTGTCATTAGCAGCAACTCAGGATTTGCTACTTTCCAGGGCTTGTCCACTTTAGAGTCTCTCAGTCACTGGCTGGGAGGCACCTATGGGAGCTGGATTTTAACACACATGCAAGAACAGAGGCCAGAGACCAGAACCTAGGGCCCTCAGCGCAGTGTTCTCCCTGGAATTGGAGGTTTGCAAGGAGCATTTGTGCTCACGGCTGTTTGCTGCACTACAGTGCCAGGATGGCGCCAGTGCAGGATAGTAAAGACTGTATTTCCTAAGTGTGTGACAAATACTAATTCCCTGTTCCTGAGAAAGGAATTAAAAACCTCAAAGAGTTTATTAGTGATGATCAAGAAGAAAATTGTGTCCTAACTTCTGGCCCTAGAAGTTCTGTCTTTTTTTAAGAGGAAACTCATCCCGGAGCACTTAAAATTTAAACGGCATGATGCACTTGGATTCCAAGCATCACTGATAAGCTTTTGCACAAGATCCTTGAGTAAGAGGCCCACGTACTGAGACGCGATGGCAAATGCATTCATGTGGGGGGTGCTGTAATTCATTGCTATGGCTGAGATCTGAAACACCCCCTGAAAACTCATGTGTTCAGAGGAGGGGCTTTTGGAAAGTGATTAAATTAGTGGTGAACTGTGTTGGTCAGTGTTTGAATCCATTGATGAGTTCATAGCTAAATATGCTGTCCTTCCAAGGTCAATTAACTCAGGACATATGAGAACTTGTACTGTAATGTCATGTACCTCGGTAGTGTTCCAAATTTTCTGATCAAGGAGATTGTGGGGCCAAAGAGGAAAGAGATCGATGACGTAGAGTGTGCCTAAGGAGAGTCACATGGGGAGAAAACATTCTCTCAGTCTTTCACAGAAAGCACATTGGCCAAGCAATGGCCGTGACTCATTCACATGGCTAACAGTGACAAAGGATCTACAATCTGAGGTACAGGATCTCAGGATAAATCCTGAGGGGATTTGACTGAACTTATCAGCCCCAAAAGCTATAACTCTTGTTGCATAGGTCTTGCTTTGTCCATTGCCAGTGAAGTGCAAGACCCAATACTATTATGGACTACTGGACTCTTTTAGAATATTTTGCTGAGTTAACACACCTTTATTATTCAAATAACAGAACTAAACAAAAAAAGGGGATACAGATGAATGTCCATTTTGTATCTGTGTATTCAAAATGGTTATCTGTGTATTCAAAATATATAGTTACATTCTCTTAATGAATAGAGGGATTTGTTGTAATAGTGTTTGTAAATAGGATAAGTCCGCATCTTGTACAGCAATTAACCACTAGGAAGAATGTATGCAATGTGTTAATTATTGAAACTGTCCTACCAATTTGGTTTGAAACTGTCTCATTGCTATTTGTTTCTCAATAAAATTATGGAAAAACAATTTAAAAAATAAAAATAAAATGAATAATATAAATCAGAATATCAAGCAACTATAAACTATATCAATTAGATACTAACAAAATTATTTCTTGAAAAAAAATATGCTGTCAGGAGACTGAGCTTGACTGGAAGAGATGTGGGGCATGGGGAGGGGGATCCTTCCCAGATTCCTCAGTTCACTCCCAGCTTCCCAGGAAGAGATGTGGGGCATGGGGAGGGGCATCCTTCCCAGATTCCTCAGTTCACCTTGGCTTCCCGGTTGCCAGAAGAAGAGCAGCTTCCACTTGATGTTTCTGTGCTGGGGCCAGCTCACCACAAATGGGTGGGAAAGGGACAATTACTTTCCTAAACCTTGTAAGGAAGGAGCTGAGGCCACAGCACTTTAGTTTTGAAGGCTGGAAGTGCTAGTTTTATTCACAGCACAGCAGAGAAGCAGAAGTAAAAGACAAGAATAGAAAAGAGTCTCTATTGAGGAGGATGCGGAGAGATTCCAAGGGAGATGGGCAGATCCCCTGACCTGAGACAGGGAAGGCAAGACTTTATGGACATATAATAGGAACAGAGTTTGAGGGGCAGGTTTAGTGACACACAGAGAGCTGATTGGAGGCTCCCTTGTGAGCGTGGAAAAGGTAAAAGGAAGCTGTATCCAGGACTGGAATGGGGAAGAAGGAGGAAGTGGTCATGGGGAAGATAAGCTGTTATTTTGGGATTCAGCCACATTAAATCAGGGTCATGATAATCTAGTCATTCATACTGGAGCCTGAACCTATCAAGAAGCACTTGTGAGTATTTCAATGCAGTGAGCAATGACCAGGGGTCCCCACATGCTTCTGTCTGTGGAGTACGTGGGAAAAGCCACCAGAAGGCGGGGGGGGGGGTTGAGGCATCCTGAAATCCCACTGAGGGTTCCTTCTGTGGAAGTTCTTCATCTCCAAGTAAAGTAATGAGAAGGAAGTTACCTGCTTATTCTATAAACAGGGCTCATCTACAAAACTTTTGGCACGAGAAGAGACTAGAGAGCAAAACTCTGCATACAGTTGTTAAATGTTGAGTGTTTCAATGCAGGAATGAGGGGAGGAAGGGAGAGTAGTACATTAATTTTTATTTCCTAGAACAAGTTCTAAGAGGAAATTTCAGACATTGCCACAGCCACATAAGAAGGCATCAGTGCACCTCGGAGGCCAGTTTCTGGGTGCAAGTTCTGACCAGCTACAAACATATGGAGAATGAGTGACGCTGAGAAATCAAGGGATCCAGTGGAGGTGATGAGCCAGGGTTCATTTCTGTTTCCCTGGATCCTTCACCTGAGTGAGAAGCCAAGCCAGCTGGGAGGAAGAGCTCGAGACAGGGAGGACACCTGCAGTCCCTAGAGAACCAATCTGGGAACGGGATTTCCTTGCTCCTTCCCCTTAGAGGCCTGAGATCCTACCTGAAAGCCTGGCTGAAATTTTCTGAATTGGTTCCTCCCAGGCTCCCAAAGGGCTCCAGCTTGCCAGAGCCAGAGGAAAAATCTAAACAGTGTAAACAAAACAGAGAGTCAGTGTGGCTTCCTATGACAGTGAAGGGAAAATAAAAAGGCAAAGCAGTCCCTGATCGCAAGGGAGAAGACTGGAGACAGCTGATGCATCACCTGGTACTACTGAAGGGTTTACAAAAATCCGGTGATATTTTTTAATCATCTTGCATTTTAGACCTTTAAAGTACAAATATGGATTTCAAACATATCAAGGGAACAAATTAACTTAGAAAAATGGTAATGCTTTCCAAGGTTGCACCTGCCACGAAATTGCTCCAAGTTTGCATTTTCCCCAGGTCTCGGGTGTGTCATTAGGCCAGATTGATTGCCCTCCTCCCCCGACCAACTCCCCCATTAGAGGGTTATTGTATGGAAATTAATGGAAGGTTGGGAACATTTTTTTGCAGCTGCAGGAGTTGGAGTCAGTTTTGATTAAGCGCTAGAAACCCACCAGGCTCTTTGCTTTAGCTGCCTCTTTTATTATCCAGCTCAACACTTGCAGGCTGGCCCTGTCTGGATCTGCTGCAGCCTTCGAGATGCTACTGTTTACACTGACTCATCTTTAGTTTTTCTAATGTTTCCCAACTCAATTTCCCCGTTCATGTGCCAATTTGATGTGAACCATTAAATCAACCTATTGATTTCTCATTTTCTGTGTCCCTGCTCTCCCCACACCCCAAGTCCACAGCTGAGTTTCAGAGATGCCTGAATACGGTGGCAACACAGTATCCCTAAACCTGACCTTATTCCCACAGAGAAACTACTGTAGGGCTAAACTGGCAATCAGAGCAGAGACAGCCCCAGGGGATTTTGAGGTGTAAATGAGGGCTTGGATTGGCTGGTCAGAAAACTGACAAGTGAAGGCTGACAGCTTTCCTCTCCAAGGGCTCTGTGAGGAGCTTGAATGTGTCCCAGAAAAATTGGCGCTCTGGCAGATAAGGAGCTGATCTGCTTGTCATCCAGGGTCAGCATCAGGCTGCAGCAACTGGGAGCAGCAAGACGTGAGGGGACAGAAAAGCAAGGGAGGACACAGGTGCCAGTTGTCAACAGAGAGCCGGAGAAGGGAGGTGGGGATGCGGTGCAGACTGTGGGCTTGTGTGTGTATCAATTCTAGACCACTCTTTCTGCCTCGGTTCTTTTCTCCTTTCTCTGCAGCCTTTCATTTACCTTCCCTCACAGTATATGTTCATTAGCCATCTCTGCCAGGTGTTGTACTAGATGTTGAAGCTGGGAAAGAAAATGGGTGATAGATTCGCAGTTCTGTGGAGATGACAGACACATAAACAGAAACTTAGAGTGTCACTTGTACAGCATGGGTGTATGTCCTAGAAGAAAGGCATTCCAAATGCTGTGGGAGCACAGCAGAGGTGACAACAAACCGTCTGAAATGTGGGGGTAGGACAGGGGTGTCATGGAGGAGACTAGGTCAGGAGAGGGACACTGAGGCTTGCTCTTGGACACCCACCTGCAAGGGTGGCAAACATGGGATTCTGCCAAGAGGTGCATGAACAAAAGTATGAGGAAGAAAAGCCTGCCCACAGAGGTTTCTAGCATCTGGAGTAAACATGGAGTAAACATTGTGCATGATAGGAGTGAAAGGAGACACAACTGGGTTATGAATGAGGTGCTCAACATGCAGAGGAGCGGGGACTGTGTCAGCACTGGACCCAGGGGCCCGGAGGATCCTGAGCATAAGCATTCCTTATGCTATTCTGGAAATAGCTGTGTGGGGGAGGGACTTAAGTGGAGCACCTCAGAGGATGAGGGCAGCCGGTAGTAGCACCGCTACTCATGTGAGAGTCCATGAAGTATCCACAGTAAAACAAGCACCCCTGGTATCCTCTCAGACCAAGGATAAGTTCTTGGTCTTATTAAGTTCCCTGACACACTGAATAATGTTTCCTGCCTCTAGCAAGTGAGGATGGAGTCAACCTAAAATAGATATTTGCCAGTGGTCAGGAATGAACTCTTGGTCTCCCTGGCTTGATTGATGCTTCCAGGACAGCATCTGAGTGGGTTATGTGGCCCACCCGTTGACCTCATGAGTCTTCTCCGTAATCCAGGGAGAAAATTAGCTCCTGCCTTTGAAGAGCGACGTCTGACCCTCGAGCTACAGACTCCTCTGTGAGGCTGGAGCAAGAGCAAGCCTGATCTTTCTTCTGAGGACTGAGTCTCAGTGACAGCCCATCTGGGGGCTCAGGGGAATACTTCGATTCCCTAATTCTTCCAGGTGCCCACCCACATCATTCCCTTATCACGATGCCCACTTGCAAGGCTAACACCTTTCACAAGCTGCAGAGCTGGGAGAAGCAGCTGCTGTTGCAAGCACCTGCGGTTATCAGAAAAATGCAATAGCCAATTGACCGCTACTATCTTGAATTCTTCCTGCTTAAGTCAGCCTGGGGATTAACGTTTGGACAGCTCCAAATGATATACTAGGAGCCAATTTTTCTTTCCCCCCAAGGGCAGCCACCTTCCACCTGACAGAATAATCCGCAGAGCTCATTTGGGAATCCAGCTCATCTCAGTCCTTTAATAGCTTTAAAGGGACAAACTGATTCCCCAGAGCTGGCAATTTATGATCCAGACAGCATCCTCTTAGACGAGCAAAAGGGAAGCACCCTCTAAAGGCTTTCTCCTGCTGAACTGTGGCTGCAATTCCTGCCCTTTCTGCCTTCCTTCCTTTCTTCTTTTGTTCTTTCTTTTTTCCTGTCTCTTTCCATCTACCCCTCCTATAAACAATGAAACTGAGAAGTCTTCTGAATGCCTGAGGAGTTGTAACTATTGTGCCAAGAAGAAGGTTGTGATTATTTCAGCACCTGCAGTGCTTAGGGGTGTTTGCAACTGTTCTTTAGCAGCCGTAAGAGTGAACTGCCTCCTGCTGCTTTGGGAGGGGAGGATGGTACCAGGTCATGAGACTTCTCACACTGGGGAAGCTAGATCTCATGTGCAACACACCACAGTTCTATCAACTTGAAGAACGGCTCTACAGGTGAAGACACCACCCACATTCCCACTTTGAGTACTTATCCTAGCTTAGTGAATACATCACAAATTCAGAGTAGCCTGGTTTTAGGATCTCAGGGTAATTCTACATGTTTTTTCAAGTCAAGATGTCATGAAGATGGGTTCCATTTGTTTCCTTAGGGCTCCTGTGAAGGTGTTTCTGATGGAAAGGATGCAGGGGACTGTCTGAGGAGCCTTCCACCAGGTGCTGAAAACAGGTGATGGTAGGTCATCTAAGCATCTGTAATGGTTGGTACACTGTGTCACCCTGAGAAGTTTAGAAATAGGGGACCAGGGACCTCCCTCTGTAAACATCCTGAGCCTGTGCAAGAGGAGGACACAGAGATGATATGAGTGCTGCCCCTGCTTTCAGGGGTGGGAGCCTGCATACAACATAAGGGAGCAAACGAGACTTCCCCACTACCCATTTGCTCCTGCTGCTTTTGCTGTCTTTTGCCACCTTGAAGTGTTGTCCCTGTGCCATGCCACCCTACATTAGAGCCAGCTGACTGTGGACTGAAATCTCCAAAAACTTTGAGCTTAATAAACCTTTCCTTCCTTAATTTTGGATGTCAAGTATGTTGTCTCAGCAATGAGAGAAAAGTAACTAAGACAGCACCAAATCCAAACCACTTATTTGGAGAATGCATGACAATGATCACGGGGCCACAGATAGACCAGGAAATGCATTTGAGTTGGAGGACTTCCAAGGGACAAAGTCATAAAAATATTCTGCATCAGAAAGCTCCAAGACAGGAGTGGGCACTGTTGAGGCCTTTCTTCTAAGACAGAAAAACCCTGGAGAATAAGATTTTAATATATTATCTGGTGCTGTTCCAGACTCAAGTGAACACTGAGACAGTGAATATCACAAAGTCTCTTTGAGCAAGAGGACCCCTTCAAGAGCATGCAGGCCTAACATCATGGAGTCCTTAAAGGTAAAGGGAGAAGCACAGCCACCTTGAAAATGGGGAGCCTTTTGACTCTCTCTTCAAAAGGCACCTCATATGCACAGTCTTTGTCTATAATTTTAAGAGGCTCATGAGATTCCCTGAAACTTCAAGGGACACAGACAAATAAAACGTCTATAGAGAAGCAGAAATGACACTTATCAGAGAATTAAATCCATTCATGCTTGTGCTCTTTAACTGATTGTGGAACTCAAGAAGAACACCCAACTAAATGAAATGAGCATAGTTCTAGATGTGGCTGAATGGATGTACTGACGACAGAATATCCATCCTGGGTGTGCATGGCACCTACAAATAAGTTTTAGCCTGAGTGGAATAAAGGGCAAACAGAGAAGAAGCCTGCTTGTTTCTTCAGAGGAGCTCCAGTCTTCATCCTCACCTAGGTTGTTGGTTGCTTCCTCCAGCACAGATCCTTCACCCCTCCAAAGCCTTTAATCTTCCATCACAAACCCTCTGGCCTCCTGAGATGGACTTGCTCAAAACTCTTCAGTGGGCTCTAGGCCCTCAACTTTCAACTGGATCTTGTGGATCTCCAGACTGTAGACAGCCTTTTCACCCTCTACCACACCCAACTCTGCACATAGCCACTGTAAGCCTACTGTGGACCACCTAAGCAGCTCTCCTTGAAAGAAGAGCAGTTATCTCCATTTTGGCTGAGCCTGACCCTATTTCCTTGTATTGATAAGTACAGAGCTGGCTAAGACTTCTCTTTATCCTTTCAATTGGCCTTAAGTAATACATACTGGTCTAGCTGAGGTGCTGGTGATAGTCTTTGAAGATGGTATGTATATTTCCCTGGAAACCTACACCTGCTCCTTTTTACTGTGAGCCAAGTCAAGATGGGATAAGAGGCAATGCTCTATGCTGCTAGCTGGAATCTAGCCTTGAGATAGAGGCTATGACTTTCTGGAGCTTAAAAGATTACATCAGAGCTGAAGCACTAGACCTCCAGACCCCTAAAACATTAGATACTATCCCAATAGCATAATGCATATTACTTACTCTGCATATGGCAGAGGTAAATGTAGGCCACCCACCTAGCTCAGCTAACAGTACTCACCTACTTCCCACAATTTTCAGCCATTCCTCCTCAAGTCACTCCTCCTCCACTAAATAAAACCCAGGTGCAGCCCTGGGTCAGCTTCTTTGTTCTGGAAAGCCATCTTCTTGGCTGGACTTAGGACCCTTTGGCTCCCCAATAATCATAACTATGTTTTAGTGTCTTTACTTTCGCCATGGGTTGAGAGTGATAGATTGGAATTAAATTGGTGGGATTCCAATAACATATCTTTAGAATTATGAATATTGACTGCTTGGACTAAGAGGAGAACCTGGAGGGGACTTCTATAGTCTACATTGTAAATCCTTATCTATTTATATATCTTACATTATTAAATCTTCTTTTCTAGTGAACACTGACCAATACAACGCTTTTATTCAACAAAGTTCTAGTGAATGTCTACATTAGGTAATTTGGAAAATAAGAAAAAAAAGAGAACATCTTCTATTTCCTAAGATAGTTATAGTAAAGCATTAAAATGCTAGAAAAGTTCTGGGTGGATCTAGGCAGAAATTGTCTGTGGGAGGCTGGTGATTCTCTTTGCTTGCTGCTTATCTACTGATGATTCACCTCAGTTCTGAGAATCAGCAATTCAGTGAGAAACTGACTTCTCTAAAAGATAGATGAATTTGATAAGATCCTGTAGAAGGCTCAGTTCTCGTAGAGAACAGTGGGACCCAGCACTGGAAGGCAGTGTACACAGAGTAAAAGAAGAGTCTGTGGACTGTTGAACTGGTCTGGGCATCACAGCACAGGGCCAGGAGAGGAGGAGGGTCACCACAGAAGGTGGATGTTCACAGAGGTGGAGGCTCCATTTGGCCTCCTGGGAGTGCACAGATATTCCAAGGAAAACAGGCTTCTGCATGGACATTAACAAACCTCTGCCCTAGTAGTCCAAGCAACACTGCTATGGCGACCCTTAAAAGAAGAGAATCCAGGCAAGGAGTTCTTTACTTTTTGGAAAGCACAAGATAACAGCTAAAGATGAGAAATAGGCAACATATCAGCCATTCAGAGGAATAGCCTTGGGTACAGCTACAGTGTGAGAGAATGCTGCCAACTCTATGGAGAGCAGCTACGCAGATGTGTGAGGATGTGTCAGTGATTCAAAGCTGTGATAGCTTCACTTTGAGGGCTGTGTCCCAGGAAGAGTGACAGGGCTGTGGCTGGAGGTACTTGGCAGCATGAGCATGAGCAGTTAGCATGGCTTCTGGTGGGTGGAGTGCGAAGTGGCCAGCTGTGTCAACAATGACAACTACAGAAAGAAAGTTGAGATTCTCAGGATCACTGCCTTGCCCATTTTCTACATATAACTGTATGGCTTGACATTATCATGTTTCCTAGCTCTTCTCCTTTCCCTCTCTTGATTAGTTAGTCCTCAAAATCCTGCTTTCCTTTTACTTATATTATACGTTTCTATTTGTATTTCTTCATTTGAGTTCTTATACTAGGGAAACTATACGATATTTACACATGTGTGTCTGATTTATTTCACTTATGAGTATATGTTCAAGTGGCATCCACTTCAATATAAAGGCTTCGAGTTTATCATTCTTTATAGCTGAGTAATACTCCATTGTGTAAAAATACCACAACTTTTTCAACCATTCCTCAGGTGATGGGCATCTTGGTTGTTTCCAAGATTTGGCTATCACAAATTATGCTTCTATAAACATAGGCACACATATATCCCTATGATATGATGTTTTCAGATCCTCCAGGAAGATTCCCAGTAGAGGAATAGCTGATTTAAATGGGATTTCCAGTCCAATTTTTCTAAGGAGTCTCCACACTGATTTTTGAATCTAGCAGTTAATTGGAAAGATTCTCACCCTGACTAACTATATATACTGATACCTGTGAACTAAGCAACTGCACTGAAGATGGTAATCTGTAATAGTAGTTTCACTTGGAGTGCTATCATTCTGGTCTTTTGAATACGGGCTGCTTGTCATGACATGCCAGTTGCTGCTGTGTTGTCTCTCGGGTAGATGATTGTTCAAAAAGAAGGGGGTGGTGAATAAAGGCAAGAGACAGGAAAAGGAATGTTGTGGGACTGTCCTGTTTCAAGGTTGTATATGGTGAGATTTTTGGATTTATGTGTAAACATAAGAAGTATATAATTCTTTATCCCTATTTTTTAAAATATATTCTAATTTTTAAATGTTTTTTATCATATTCTATAGGGACTTAAAGTTCAACATATCAATACTTGATGAAAAATACCTGTTCCATATTATGCCTAAGATCTTTCATATGCAGACAGATAGTGAGGTTAAGCTTAACAGCCTAGGTTGTATGGTAATAACGATAAGCTTGTCTTCGGGATGGTTAACAACCTAAGTTTGCAGACCAAAATTAGAGAAAAAGGAGGGCCACAAGGAAAGCCAACATTTTGGCCTTAGCCTTCCAACGTCAGTTAAGACTCGGACATATGAGAACTTGTAGTGTAATGTCATGTAACTCAGTAGTGTCCCAAATTTTCTGATCAAGGAGATTATGGGGCCAAAGAGGAAAGCAATTGATGATGTAGAGTGTGCCAAAGGAGAGTCCCATGGAGAGAAAACATTCTTTCAGGCTTTCACAGAGAGCACATTGGCCAAGCAATGGCC
>NW_004524707.1:4540650-4564852 GCF_000260255.1 Octodon degus
AGAATATATGCAATGTGTTAATTATTGAAACTGTCCTACCAATTTGGTTTGAAACTGTCTCATTGCTATTTGTTTCTCAATAAAATTATGGAAAAAAGAAAAAAAACATTTTTGTTAGATAGCTTTCAAAAAAAAAAAAAACAAAGAGAAGACCATCAAACGTCACTTCCATAAGATCATGCAAACTTCTTGACTTTGAGTAACTGGAGTTGAAATAAATGCTTATTTTAGAAAAAAAAAAAAAAGAAAGGAAAAGAAAGAAAGAAAAAAGAAAGAAAGAAAAAGAAAGAAAGAAAGAAAGAAAGAAAGAAAGAAAGAAAGAAAGAAAGAAAGAAAAAAAATGAATGGAATTGCCAATGTCCAGTAGCTTTTCAGGCACAAGCCCTGGATCTGGGTATACAAGTTAGTGCCCTCTCATTTGACAAACAGACTGATGGGCTCTGTGGGCATTAGATCACACACACACAGACACACACACACACACACACACACACACGTGCACGTGCATGCATGCACACACGCACACGCACACATGCGCACACGCGTGCATGCATACACACACACACACTGTTTCATGACTAATATTCAACTTTTACCATCACATATGATGTGAGCATCAACAGCAAGAACCAACAATTGCCATAGGAATAGAACAGGGTTATGGAGGCTCCTGACCGTCCCACCTACAAGCTTTGCTTGTTAGATCTCACCAGACCCCAAATAAGAGTTCAGTATAGTTGGAAAGATGGTAGGATTTTTTTTAACTTGGTGATTTAGAATAACAGGTATTTCCTAACCATCATACCAGTCTTTTATTGTTTGGAAAACCTTGAATAATTCCAAGATAATGCCAAGTGACTATCAACTCAAGACAAAAGTAAGCAAGGAGTCAGAGCCCCGGTTGAGTAATGTCACTCGAGAGGCACAGTCAGTACATGCCGCAGGGTCTCTTCAGGATGGGATATCTCTATTTGCTAAAGAGAAGGGAAAGAACTAAAGGATGGAGACAGTCAGGAAGTAATCAGAGACCTAGATCCTGGATATGACCCAGCTCTATCAATAGGCCTATGACTTAAGACATCACTATGCACACATGGAAAAGCAATCAGTGGAGAAGTGTCATGAAAAGGCAGGCATGAATCAGATCACAGGAGGCTGTGAGGCCCAGGCTGGGAATGTGTACTTCCCAGCCATGCTCCTGAGGAAGGCAATATTACCCAGTGTTATAAAATGACAATGATATAAAGAAAGAAGGCTCGAGTTCCTCAGTAGCATATTTCTTGAGCAGGTGTTTGGCTAGAGATCTGAATGCCGTTATTGTCATGTGGCCAGAAAGAAAATGTCAACAGCAATATTTAATAAGCTTAGGTAGGAATCATATAAGAAATCTATACAGAAGGAGAAATAACAGTGGATTGAGTCCTGTCCAAGTGACTGCCACCCACCATTACGTACACACAGGGAATGAGAAAGGAGAAATAACAAGGCATCACAGGAGCAGAAATTGGAGAGATGGAGATTAGTAGTCTAATAAGCTGCCTGGAAAGTGAACGGGAAAAGAAGGAAAAAAGAATGGCCAGATTCCCACCAAACTGCTGCTGCTGCAAGTCCCAAGGCTGCTGCGAAGGTAATACCCACTCGTTTCAGTATTTATCCTACATACTTCATCACTGCTGTGACCCAACATCTGACACCCACAACTGTAAGGAGAAAAGGTTTGTTGATACTCAGTTTGTGGAGGTTTCTACCCATAGTTGCCTGGCTCCAAAGCAGGGCAGCACTGTAGAAGGGCAAAGCAGAGAGAGAAGAGCTCCTGGTGCAGAAACAGGAAAGCAGGAGGCACAGAGCTGTCAAGGGGGGAGGGAAGGAGCCAGACCTTCCAGGGAACACCCCTGGCATGCCCCAGAGTGCACCTTATCCCACCAGATTTCTCCTACAATGTAAGATCAGCTATAAACTCATTAGTGGACCAGTCCACTGATAAGGATCACACCCCATGGTCACCTCCCCAAAGTGCCGCCTGTAAACCCATGAGGCTTTGGAGTGGGAGGAAAAATAGACACAAACTATAATAGTGTTGGATGCGAGCAAAAGGTACCAAGATGTGGTTAATGCCCTGGACTTTGTTTCCTATTCCTTGTAGGCTAGAAAGAGAAGAGGTGTGACAAATAGCACTGTGTGAGCCCCTGAATGCAAATGATGAAGGCTTAAGGGCCAGGCCTGCGCATCATCATGCCTGTGGGCTTTGCCTCCTGACATAAGCCACTCCTTTTGAGGTCTCTTCCTCCTTAGAGCCTACTCACAGGGGCGTCTCCCTTCTCTCAGAAGTTATAGAACAGAGCTGACACTCACACCCTGGCACTTAGCAGAATACTGTCCCAAAATTACACTTGGCATTTTGTCCCATCTGCTGATTTACTTCCCCTGCTAAACTCTAAATTCTAGAAAGGCATTGGCCAAGACTTGAACTGTTTTGTTGTTGTTACTGTGGCTCCTATTTTAACCACACAGTGTGTTGTACTCTACTAGACATGTAGTTGGGAGGCATTTAATGACTGATTTTTGAAGTTAAATCAAAGGAAACAATGACTTCAACAAGCATTTGTTTACTCTGTTCTACAATCCAGGTTCTGAATCAAAGCAAGAGTAAAGACTCAAGCACATAAAGCTGCTCAGTATTGACTCTGGGAGAACAGAGCACCAGGGAAGCTTGTCTATGAAACAGTGTCTTACCCTAGATTTCTCTGAATGGAGAAATGAAAATATCAGAAGCAGCAGTTCTTTCTTCTTTCCTTTCCTTTTCTTTTTTTTTTTTTCCTCTTTCTTTCTTTTTTTGGTGGGAAGAGGAAAGGTGTGGTGATGACTGAGCCCAAGCCCAAGCCCAAGGCCTCTCACAAGCTAGGCCCAAGCTGTACGACTATGCTCTACCCTCAGCTGGGAAACTGAAGCCTTTTTGGTCACCATAACAAGCAAATACATTCCCCAAAGCCTGTGGCACCAGTCACCGTCACACCCCCCAAGGGAGCCCTCAGGGCCACCTCGGTAGAGTGATCACCCCACTGATCAGCTCCAAGCCCATTGTGCTTTACATCTCTGTCTTCCTGCACCCTGGCCAGAGACTCCAGGATATTCAAGGAAATAGTGCATCTATAAAACAAGAGCAACACCCTATTTTTTAAAAAAGGAAATAATAGGAAAACTATTTGGAATTGAAGGATTGGACAGTCTCAAACTATGTGAAAAAAAAAATTGAAAAGAGATCCAAAAAGTAAGAAATATAGCCATTCAGTAGAGGAGCTCCACTCTTAACTAAGAATTCTAGAATTTAGCATAAAGAAACAAAGGGGAGAACACCAATAACAGTAGAGACTTCCTAGAATTAGAGACACTCAAAATGTGAGTACTAACAAAATCTTAAGAGTTTATATGAAAAACAAAGATTATGCCTTTCTGAAACTTTAGAATATTCAACCTAAAGGGTAGATAGTCTTCCTAAATAGGTGTTATTTTAGTTACTTTTCTTGTAGCTGAAACAAAACACCCAACACCCAAAGTTAAAGGAGGAAAGGTTTATTTAGTTCACAGTTTGTAGAGGTTTCAGTCCATAATTGACTGGCTCCAAGGCAGGGTGGTACATGGCAGAGGGGCAAGAGTTCCTGGTGGCAAAAGGCAGCAAAAGCTATAAGAGCAAATGGGAGGAGCAAGGCTTGTTTCTCCCCTTACTTTTATGTGGGCTACACATAAAAAAAGATTGGGCATAGCACTCGTATACCCAATCCCAACACTAAACAGTGAACCAATCACAAACTCTAGATCCAGATTATCTCCAAAAAGCCTACCCCCCATCACTGAATGAGGCTCTGGGGGGACATTCAGACCACAAACCATAACAGGTGGGAAAGGAAAATGAAATTGTTAATAAAACAAGAATCAGAATGACATCAGACTTCACATCAATAACAATGAATGCTAAAAGTCATTGAGAAATATTGTCCATTTTTCTTACTTTCATGATGAAATTAAAGACTAGCTGATGATGGACATGCCTTCTCAGTTCTGATGTCTCCTTCCATTGTGGTAGGGTAGAAACTACACATCTACAATGTTCCCGGGGGAGATGAAGGCAATAGCTCAGTGGCTTAAGTGCCTGCCTAGCAAGTGCAAGGTCCTGAGTTTGGTCCCTGGTATAAAAAAGAAAAAAAAAAGATTGCCACAATGACAATGTTCCTGAGCACTCTGTTTCCTCCCAGACAGAATTATTTAATCTGATTTATGACTTTGAGAAAGCGAAATAGGTGCACACCATCTAGCTCCTTCTTCCGTTTCCTCTTCCTTGGAAACAAACTTACCACAAGAAATATACTTGGGTTCTGCCACCCTAGACCATGAATCATGTCTCTCATCGATGTCTATTTACTTCTGTGCTGGAGCATTTGGACTCTCACTTGCTTCCAGACATGCTATATTTTATCTTAGAAAAGGCACCGCCAATAAAAAGTGCCATCATTATTTTATGCACCACAAAGAAAGAAAAATACTGACAATTAAGCAAAGCGTTCCACTCTAATACTTTGAATTTTTTAATGTTTATTGAATAAGATTGTTCCTTTTAGAAATATGTATACATGACATATCACTCTTTTGTACACATAAGAAGGAAAATAAGTTGGCTAATATATGTCTAAAATTTACATTCAGAGCCTGGCTGTTTTGAATTACATTTTGACTCAGAGGTATCTATCTCCATGATTTACAATAAAACATCTTCCTCTTTGCCATTAAGAGACAGCTTTGAACTCATATTGCTCTGAAATTTTCTCCCAAGCTGCGAGTGTCCAATCTGCCAGCACTTTATCTTTTTAAAGGTGTCAAAGGAAGGTGTCTAGACAACAACCAGGACTTATATTCCTTCCTTAAATGGTCCTTAATAGTTTATTGACAGAAACATTGAAAGGAACAGTGGCCTGGTCTTGCCACCAAGTAGAAGCCAAGTTCATACCTGTATGGGCATTAATGACCATGTCCTGACTGCAGCCTGACTGGCAGCAGTTGCAAGATGTGGTTGATTGGGAAAGGAATCCTCAGTCCAGACAGGCAATATGAACAGAGAACATAGCTGAGAATCAGCGACATACAGTAGTCACTTTCCTTAGCACCTACTGAATCATTGGTGTAAGGTCTGTTCAGTCTCTTGTCTGTTTTCTTCTTTTATTATGTTTTCAATTTGCTCAAAACGGGTGGAAAAGAAGACCACCATTTCTTGGACCCCTTAAAATCTTACACTAAGTAGAATTATTATGCTTATTTGACAAGTTGAGAGATGGGCTCAGCAAAGTCAGATGGATTACCCAAGGATGCATACAGCAGGGCAGACGTCAACTGAGACCTGTCCTACTCAATGCCTACAGGCCGCACCAAGTGCAAGGGTTTTTATAAACCATGCTATGCAAGGCAGTAGGAATTGCCTGACAAGCAGGCCCCAAGCTGTGCATGGCCTTTGCAGGACCCTCTAATAGCTTTCTTACAGCCAAAAGGCAAAGGGAAAGGGCAACTGGTGTGTGAGAACAAACCAAAAGGTACCACTGCCCTTTGTGAGAATAATCGGCAGCCTTGTGCAGCCAATCCTTTCCCCCAGCTCAGACACAGCTGCCCTGAAGAGCTTTTCCTGTGCTGGTCCTCCAGGGAGAGGTGGCACTCCACTCACCTCCACGCAGTAACTCATCCTCCTTCACTTTGAGACCATACTGCACATTAACCACAATTACTGGCTTAAGCACTTCCACCACAGACTAAGAATAAGCTCAGAGTTGAGTCTGTCTAGATAGCAGCACATTCGCAGTACTGAGCACAGGACCTGGCGCAGAGCATTACCCTACACTACGTGTCACATGAGCACACACTGAGTTAGTGTAGGCAGAGGCCGTCCAGGAGCAGCTGTCAACACACACAGTAAGAGCCACTAGAGAAATTTGCAGACTGGTCCAGCAAAATCAGTGGTGTATTTTAGGGAGATGTCACCGGTGGGAGGGTCAAGGATGGATTGATTGGAGGCAACACAATGGAAACACAAACACTTAAGAGTTGAATGGGGAAGAGGAGTGAATAAAGAAACTACCAGAAAGCTATGAGGAATAGGGAAGTGTCAGGGACATGAAACACAATGCTATTTCCAGAAGACATGAGAGAAGGATGTGATCAAGAAATTCAAATTCAGAGCCAAGCATGGTGGTGCACGCCTATAATCCCAGCACTCAGGAGGCTGAGGCAGGAGGACTGCTGTGAGTTTGAGGTCAGCATAAACTACCAAATGAGTTCAAGACCAGCCTGAACTACACAGCCAAAACCTGTCTCAAAAAAGGAAAACAAACAAACAAATTCAAATTAAGCTAAGAGCAGAAATCAGACTCTTTGGGAATGGGGATTAAAAAAAAAATCTATGACTGTGAAGGAGTGGATTGCCTCCAGTGGATGCAGAAGCTGAGCCATGGGCTCAGAGCACACAGGACAACACTGCAGAAGAGCAGTATTCCAGGGGCTTTGATGCAAAGACAGGAGAGTGACTAGGTATCAAGGAAAGGAGCATACATGTAGAGAGGTTGTATTGCTTTGCAACTGAATACAGTTGTGTATGTAAATAAACTGAGAACAAAGACCTTGAGATAACCCAGGGCAGGTGAACATCTGGCAGTGAGGTTTCCCAGGGACAGAGGATGTGTGGGTAAAGCAGCTGGGCCCTGTGAGCTTAAATGAAAAAGACTATAGTGGTCTTACTGTCCTTGTGAAATGAAAGCAGAAAGAAAGGGCTCTGCTCAAGGGAAGATAGCAAGGATAGAAAGAGCAAAGGAGGAGAGGGTGTGCACAGAGCAGAGCGGACAGCAAACACCACTCTCGTCGGTCAGTAAGCCCTCCTACAAAGCAGTGCAAGTGGCGAGGCACAGGAAAGAGCAGAAACACGGCCCTCATCAGCTTCCTCCTGGGTTGTATAAAAGGACCCCCATAATGTGAAGTAGAGCAAATCCAAACCCCCTCACCTGACTTGTGCCCATGTGATGGTCCTGAAGCCCTCAGTATAGCCAAGGTCACTGGAAAAGACCAATGTGGGAGTCCAGTGCAAAGTTACTTTCCAAGACCAGTCAGAGCTTAACAGTGAAAGAAGAGCCTCCAGGGAGGCCCTGGCCCACTCCCTTAAATAGGCTCAACAGAGGGAATACTGTAGTCTGATGAGAGAGCCAAGAGCAAAGGGGTCCTGTCCAGAGCCAAAGGTCAATACCTAGGCTCCGTGCACAGAGTATGCATGATCAGTAGCCTGATCACAGAGGAATCCCTCATCCCATGTGCTGAGTCCCAACACACTTTGTGGACCACTTAACTTCACTTGGAATTGACTGCTGCTGGCAGGCAGGCTCTGCAGGCTGGAGGCCCCCTTCATTCACACGTGGCCGTCCTGCCTCATGTTCTGTGGCATAGATCTGCCCCTTTTCTCTCTCACTTGTCCTGGGCTCACAGAGCCCCTTTCAGCAGCAAATCTTTCCTTGAGCCTGTATTAGTTCTCTTCTCCCAGGGATTTACTCCAACGGTATAATTGGCTGCACTTAGCTCCCCTCTGTCCATAAAACCGTGGATCATCCAGGCAGAGATGGATCCCCAGTGAACCAGAGCAGGCTTATGGCTCAGGAAGGCATTAAAACATGCATATTTTATTTTATTATCCTGTGAGTATAGGGCAGCCAAGGCTTGCTTCTTCTGTACAGGTTTACCCTGACTAAATAGTCAATGGCTAAATAATGCATTGAACTGGTTACATTTGATAAAAACCAAAGGCCACGTATGGAGGAAGCCAAGTTCAAAGCCTTCCATTCTTATGACCCTTTTCTCCCAGAGATGATGAAGTCTGTGCTTCTGCTGCAGAACACAAACTCAATTAAAACAGCTCCTAGACATTGCTGCCGGAGTCACTTTTGAATGTCCCCATGCTATAAACATATCATATTATATTATTAATGGTAAATCTGCTCACTTTATTGCCTCAGTCCCTTCACAGATCATTGATTAACCAGATGCCAAGTGTATATCCTCTCTATGGTGTGTGTATTTTATCATAGAGGAAGCATTATCAATCCCATCCAAAGTTTCTCATTGAGGTTTTTCCTATCAATTGTTTCCTTATGGTTCATAGCATATGGACGGTTTATTCTCTCATCAATCCTCAATGGGCCATTCCTGTCCTTGATAATAATAACAGCATTAATGGATGTGTTCCCATTCAGGGTATACCATTATCTCAGCTAATTTAATTAAGCCGTACCAAAGCACAGTGTCTCTGCTCCCTATTCTTTCTCACATCCCCAAAACAATGTAATGCTCAGCTACTAAGACTGAGTTTTCTCCTTTGGGAAGGAGGGAGCTCACTGACTGAAAGGTCAGAGAGACCAGGATGGGTGATGGAGCAGGTTGCAGTGGAGGGTGGGCAAGGGCTCTGAAAGAAATAAAGTTCTTCCTTGCCAAGAGTTTCATGGTCTAATAAAAAGAGCATAGCTAGAAATTGATTCAAGTCACAACTCAGCTGCCTACTAGCTATTTGATCTTGGAAAGTTTTAGTTCTTTGAGTCTTGATGTCCTCATCTATAAAGGGAACACATGACTTGACTCTATATATAGCCCTTTAAAAGAATTAATAAAATAATGGCAGTAGCACCTTAGCACAGGCTCAGTAGTCCATTCATGTCTGTTCTCTCATCTTCCTCCTGTCTCTCTGCTGGGACTGCAGCTGGGGATGCTGTTAATGTTTACTGTGGGTGTCTGGGGCTATACCCAAAAGGCATGATTCTAAATAAAGGATGTAGGGCAGGGGGTATAGCTCAGTGGCACAGCACCTGCCTGGAGAGTGCAGGGCCCTGAGTTTGATTCCCAGTGCCTACCAAAAAAATATACATACATACATACATACATACATACATACATACATACTCTAAGTTAGTCTGGAGAAATGACTCATGTGTTAGATGTGGAGGAGGGCTGTGCCGCATGCTCCTGCATTCACCTGTTGCCCTTAACAAGTGTGCATGAGGGAATAGACTGACAGACAAAAGAATATCCAGAGTTGAGCTACAGACCTGCTGCTCTGTGTGGTCATGGAAATACATCCAACCCTCCATATTCATGGGTTTTACACTCAAATGCAAATAACCTAAAATTTGGGAGAAAATTCCATCAGTACTAAACATACAGACTTTAAAATTTAGCATTATTCACTAAACAGTACAGTACAACAACTGTTTATATAACATTTACATAGTACTAGGTATTGTGAATTATCCAGAGATGACATAAAGTACTACATTCAAGAGGATGTGCATAGGTTAAATGTAAATACTATGCCATTTTGTAATGGGCTAAGGCATCCGCAGTTTTGACAGCTATAAGGCAGGGGTTCTGGAAGCAGCTTCCCATGAATTGTCAAAGGACTGATAACACCACTCAGCAGCATTTAATGAGCACTCACTAGGCATAGAGTGTTAACACTCCAGTTGTATTCTTCTAATTCTCTGTGAAATGGATACCACCTCATGCCCATTTCACAGATGAGGAAACTGAACCACAGAAAGGTCACAAAACATGTTTAAGGTCACATAGTAAGTGACAAGCCCAAGTATAAACACGAGCAGTCTAGCTTTCCTGAGTCGCTTCAAGGTAAGGGATCACTACAAGCGAAAGCAATACAAGCCTTGAAAAGCCTACTCTTCCTAACCCAGACTTCTAAAGGTCCTAGACAGCTCTCTGTGTTCTCCTTAAAAGCCTCTATCATATGCTCCACTTGAAGTTCAAAATTATAGTCTTTGAGTGACCTTTGAAAGTGCATTGCCTCCAGAGCACAACTAATCTGCAGAGGTTAGGTGGACAGCACATGGGAGCTCCTCCTGAAACTCTTTACTTCCTTGGCCTCTTCCTAGGAAATCTCATTGTCTCCATCCTTATGTGAGCCTTGTGTGTGAGTGAGGTCCCAGCTATGCATCAGACTTTGAAGTCTAGAGCATTGCATGGAATGGGTACCTTGAAGTCTCTGCAATGGTGCGGGAGGCCATGGTGTAAAGACCAACTGAGACTGAAGAAAGGAGGCACTGGGAATCCAACGCAGTGGACGAGGAAGGTGTCTGAGTGTCGGACCTAACGAGGCTCTTATGTTCATAGCTGTGCCATCCTTAACCCTGATTTTTATATACTACTAACTTGAGTACATGGGAAATTTTATTGGTCTGTATTCATAGTATGACATATTTACATCCCACCTAAAAACAGAGATAAGAACTTGACTCCAAAGACAACCCAATATGGCTTGTTCTTAGAAATTCATCTTTCCAGGCCCTTCCTTTTGTTGCCCCAGGTTTAGCTCAGGAAGTATCTTAGATAATGATTTTTAGCTTAAAAAGCCATTTATACTAGGATCCATCAAAACAGCAGGAATCTCTTCTTCTGTTACTCCAAACAACTCATCCCAGCTCCATACTTCACAAAACATGGCCATCTCTTCTTCTTGCTATTTCTTTTCTTTTAAGAAAGAAAAAGCAATAAGCATACAACCCAGAGTGTTATGAGCTCAATGGTTTGCAAAGAATTATCAGGTGACACAGGACTACAAAAGCATGAAGAACCCAGTTTTTTACTCAGGAGAGAATAGAGGGTCTGGTTCTCAAACAGTCTCCTACCTCCTGGTCCACAGGAAATCAGGGCATCCACCTTAAGAATAGATGCTATGAGACAGATCTGAGACTAGGGAAAATCCTAAGGGCTCAAACAGCTTGACTAGCTCCTATTTGGGGCATAGAAAAAAGACCTCCCCTTGAGCCTGATCACCTTCTCCCAACTCTGCCTGGATCTCCTCCTAAAGAAAGACTAATAGCAAAGGCAGGATATGAACATGCAGTTGGAATAGCAAAACTCAAGTTTAAGTCCTTCCCTAAACCTTGAACAAATTTTCCTACTGCTTCTACTCTTCTTTTTTTGATGTTATTTTTTTGAAGTTCAAGTCTATGTCACAAATCTGGCATTTTTATTTCATTGAAATAGCTATGAGATGTGAGGCAAGAGGGAGTCACCTATGTGTTCTGAAGGTTCTAGCAGTCAGGACCTTTCCTCTTGTGTGGTGTTTCCTCTCATTCCCTTGAGAAGTTAGCAGCCACCTAAGTAGCAGCCTCACTCACACAGCATCACTATCACACATAGCAGGCTTCCCATTTTAGGCAGGTGTGGCAGTTCTTAGGATGTTGTGCTGGACATTGGCAACAGCCTGGCTAGTGCTTCTCCCAGCAACCAGTGTTGGTACTAGATCAACCTCTAGCTGAATAGCCTCAGTGGGCTGGGATCAAAAACTCAGCTCTGCCAAGAGTTTGCAACTCATATTTCATGGTATTCAGGACCTGAATCCAGTAGATATAATTTTAAGAACAGGAAGTTTCTTTGGGGCAAGTTGCAGAGATGTGCAGGAATGCACAGGAGGGCCTGTGCCGAGGTAAGTGAGCTGCTCATCTTGAGGCTGTGTTTCACTCAGACCTGATTGAACAAACCTGCTGGTCCAGCATGCCTGACTCCCTAAGTCTGCCCTTTCTCAGACACTGTTGCCAGTAGTAGGTTGCTGCCTGTGGCAGCCTAGGAAAATATTAGCAAAATAAGAGTGACTGTTATACCTTGCTCAGTTCCTGTGTATTCCCATGACAAGCCCAGTGCTGGCATATGAGCCATCAAACCACTTCCAGAGAGCAGACTCAGAAAATAGACTGTTGGCTTTCCTTGCTTCAATTTCACACTCATAGGGCACCAAAGAGAGAACACTCCAGACATAAACCTAAAGAACTTAGCCCTATATCATGATGCAAAAGCTCCTGGAAGATGCATCATCTGTAGTCTAAGAAGTCAAGCCTTACATGATCAATTAGGAGTTTAATAATCCCATTGAGAGCTTTTTGGGAGATGGGATTAAGAGAAATCCAAAGTTAAAATGCAGGCACATTTTGACTGACTAGAACCCAGCAAAGGTGAGGTTTTTGACATATTTGAGAGGATGAACTCCAAGCCACTGCAGTCAACTCTATGATATAGCTCAGGTCTGAGCTGAAAGAACTGAGGCAGCTCCGAGGTGCAGAGGCAGCCACCAGGGGAGCACCATCAGGGTTCTTCACTCAGGAACTGAATGGAACAGTGATCCAGCGGACCTGGCTGTCCAGATCTGCCACTGGTTCAGACACCATCACCAGAAGCAGTGAGTTGTCAGGGCCAGCTGGGGAAGATTATATCAGAGCAACAGTGTGAAACAGGTTGAGTCTTCAGTGAACTTCTCATGGTCAAGACTAATAGATGAAGGTAACAGCAATGATGATGGCAATAAGGACTGTGACAGAAAATGTTTCTTGAGTTGGATCTTGACAGACAGAAAAGACTTGTCTAGGTGGTGAGAAAGGAGATTATTACATTCCAAGGAAGAAAAGGGAAAGGAGATTGAAGTGGGCATATTCATGGGACCAAGATGCAGCCAATTAAGGAAGAAACTGATGGAAATCCAAGTGAATGAGGGGTGTGGTCCTGGCCAGCAGGTATTGGCTTTTCATGTCAGTGTAGAGTGAAAAGGAGAGCAAAAGACCAACTTAGTGAAAGCCGTGGTCTAGAATGATCAAGATCCAGAGAGTTGAACAGGAAAGAAGGGATGAGAGAAAGGAGATGAGTCTACAAAGCTCTGGGTGCTGTCCTGGGTGCAGATGACAAGGTCCTGGTGAGGACAATAATCCTGGGAATGAATACTTCTTGATCTAAGTTCTTCTTCGGGTAGGGATTTAGGCAGTCTTTCCAGGCACACAGCTTGAAACAGTGTAAAGCGCTACCTATGACAGCAGGTGAAAACATTTAGCATTGAGGTTGCTATTGTCATCCTGTCATACGCTTTAACCCTGTGAAGCTCAATTGAAGACTTGTAGTTCCATTTATTCAGGCAATATTGAATGAGACCCAGTTCGAAGGTACCCAGATCTGTACCTTTGCCTTGTTTTGCACCCAGGAAGGCCCCCAACATCAGTGTGTACTCTACACATCATGGAGCCCAGTTTCTGTGGATGCCACCACCACTACAACAAACTGAGGAAACCATTAGGTCACATTAACCAGAGTGCTTACAACTGTAGGCCAACACTCACAAGGGTTCTGGTCCTACCTGTGACATTACCACAGAGTACAGGAAAGCTTGTTCCTCATGAGTTAGATTTTGACCTGTAATTTTCATTTCCTTTCAGGGACATAATATATTACTTTGTTTCCTGTTCTTGTAGTAAAATATCTAGAACTTTATAAAGAAGATTTATTTAGCTCATCATTTTAGAGACTAAAAGTCAAAGACAGAGAGGTCCTGTTAAGTCGTATTCTGTGAAGGACTTGGGTAGGTGTCTTCACAACAGTGAGAGAGAACACGTGTGGATGGAGACCCCATGAAAACAATTCAAGGGAAAGACTCGCTCTTTTTATAACAACTCTCTTCTGTGGGAACTAACTCATTTCTCAAGACTAGCATTAATCTCTTCAAAGGGCGATGTCCTCACCACCCCATTGCCTTGTTCTAGAACCACATCTTTAAGGTTCTAGCACGTTATTGGGAACCAAGAGTTCTCAAAACCATGGACCACAATAACTCCTATGTCCCTTCTGAGGGTTCAATGTGAAAAGACCAAACAATTTACTATACTTGTTATAGAACTGCAGTTGGCTTTGCAATGCTTTCCTTTTGTCTTCACTGTTGTTTCCCACAAATTTCAATCTCTATTCCTAAGTAGTCTGCAATGGTAGGTACTAATAAACAGAATCCAGGTAAGACAAACCACAGCAATCTTACATGATCACCCACATGTTCCGATCTATTCTAGGTATTGAAAAGAGATTGGTGGCCCATGTAACAAACAGCTCCTGCTCCATATTCATGGAGAGCTACCCTGTAAGTATTGCACATAACTACTTGGAAAGCAAAGATCTAAGTTCTCCAGCGTGTTTAACAAAGGAACCTGAACTAGATTGGGTAGGGAGGGTGCCACTGCAATGCTTGCCTTGAGCACTGTGGGCTATGAATTCAGGAGGTATAGTTTGCTAGAAAAAAAGGAGAGCATGTTGGGTACATGAAAGAGTGACACAGTCCGAGTGCTCACCCCAAAACCATTCTAAAAGTATAAATGCCTTGTCCCTTCCCAGATACTTCCACTCGCCTGACTTTGCCTACTGAATCAGTCTTGAGTAGTGCATGGAGAGATTCTTAAGTCTTCTGAGTCTTAGCCAGACTTGGAAACCACTAGTATAGACAGTGAGGGCAAGCCCTGTGCTAGAAAAGAAAGGCTCTTGGTGAGCCCTTTCGTTGCTGCCAAAGGCCATGAGCTTTCTTCTTAATGTCTATCTCCTTTTCTTCTACAATCCATGTTCAATGTATGTAGAAGCAGGCATTTGTGCACACACACACACACACACACACACACACACACACCTAGTGACTATCTCTTTCTTACTCAGCTTGCCATGTCAAGTGCTTCTCTTCAGCTCACTCTTCGAACTGTTCCAAAGTTTAGAATCTTGATCTTTCTCCAACAATGCTGGCCTAAGCTTAACCCTCTCAATAAGGCCTCGGGCCCCTACCATTTGTGAAAAATCATTCCAAGTAATCCAAATGACAACTTACATGTAAGGGTATGGTTCTTAGCTTAAGAATACCTTTTCAGTACTGTCTCTCACTCAACATTTCTGGTAGAACTGAATTGTTGTGCAGTATTATCCACTTTCAACAGTGATGTACATTTCCCTGCCTAAGATGAGGCAGGCAGCTTGCCGCTCTACCTCAGGAAATACATTTCCACTGCACAAGGGATTTCCAGTCTTTCTTAAAGCAAACGAGTGGGCAATATTGATTTCATCTGAATGCCAGCCTTAATAGAATGGAGACAGGGTTATGGAGAGAATTTACCTAGCAGAGAAAACTATTAACACTGTGTACATGGGAGGCACTATGGTGTAGGGTTAAGGCAGCATTTCTGATCTCTTGAAAGTAACGATAGAGTTCAAAACCCTACTACCTGGTCTTGACTTTCTGTGACTCTCACTTCCTTAATTGAAAGTGGAGATAATAGCATTATAGACTCCATAAGATGGTTGTACATCTTAAAAGAGATGACATCTTGACAGCACTTAACACATGTCCAGTGCGTACTAAACCCACTCTTCTGTTGTCATTATTAAGTTACATAGGCAAATGCCTTTCTCTTTGTGAGACTGGCCTCAGACACCGCCATCAGGAAAGGAAGGTGGATGTGTTTGTGTTGGTGGAAGGTAGAGGGTTAAGGAAGGAAAAGCCAGGGATCCAAAGACTGTGAAGCCCTCAGCATTCCAGGTAACCTCCGTCTGCTGCCACTGGCAGAGGTAAGCCAACTCCTACACCACCAGAAGGAGTGGAAATTGGACTGTGATCTGGAGAGCTATTCGTTCTGACCATTAGCCAACCACCGGGAGCCAGTTGTACCTAATTGTCTTTGAAACATCTGAAGACCAAACACTTTTGTGGAGGTCAGGCTGCATGGCAAAAAGAAGGCGAAGGTAACTGGGACGAAAATAAAAGCATAATAGGGTCATATAGTTGATCTGGAAATTAGCTTTAGGGGTCTCCTTATGTTGGTTTCTTAATGATGTGAAACATAGTAATGGCTTGGACCATAATATGATGAATTACTTTTTTTCCTGGAAAATAATGAAACTTCGGTAAACACCCCAAGTTTATCACTTAATTTATTCCCAGCTCATGAAGAAGGGGCTGGGGGAGGGGGGTGAGAGCAGAGAGACTTCCCCCTAACCCAGCCCCCATTTTTAATATTCCAAGCTATTAGATTTCAATAACCCACTCTCCAGCAATGTGTGTCTCATTTCCCTGGACAGACCAAATAGGCAATAACAGCCTCTCGGTTAGAACACTAATGTTGTAATTTAGAACTTCTGTCAAGATGAAAGATCTTTGCTGGGATCCTCAGAGGGCCCTCAGCAACACTTCAACCCAGGCCTGGATAATGAAGTTTTCATTATTAAATAAAGATATTTTAGGAATGTCATAAACCATAAATCCACTCTCTTCTATTGCCCTTGCACCTTATTGTGTTTATTTCTAGCAAAGGGCCATCCTCTTTCAGTCACTCCTAACTTCTCCAACCTTGGCATTTCTTGCCCTTTAGCCATGCCCCCCAATCCCACTGAGATGCAGTGGAGTTGCTGTGGTGTCAGAAGAGCACATCTTCCCCCATACTGAAGCCCCTGGGCCAGAAGAGAGGAAGGTTTGTGGGGAGATGGGGCCCTGCTCCCTCCCTCTGGTGAGCTCTCTCCTCCCCACCTAGTCCTGCCAACCAGAGAACAGAGTCTCCAGGAAGCTTCAGCTCACCTCGTGGAAATTCTAACATGTGCCATCAGGTCTGGCTATCCTTACGAATTATGGCACAATCAATTTTTAATGTGAATTGCGTGCTGGTTGGAAGCATTAGACTGCATCCCAGGGAAATGACTCATTTGTTTACCTGTATGCCAAATGTGGGGGTGCAGTTTCCTCCAACCTCACCTGCTTACCAGACCTACTGGACCTGCCAAGCTTGGAAACCTCTGTCCCCTAGATCCAGCCTCACACGAGAGAGCAGAGGGGAAGGCTGGATGCTCTTGTCTTCCAAGTGGTTGGTAACACAAGGAAGACCCAGAGGACAAAAGGGGCTGGCATCTCAGTGGACTCCACAAATAGAAGAATTTGAAAATAAAAACTCATTTAGCTACCTTCAATCCACTGTTGGACCACACCTGATGAGCCAGCTGTCTTTAAAGATTCAGGGAAAATTTTCCAGCCTATCATGGTGAAGTAAAGGAACTTTCATTTGCATATAACCAAGTATCTCTTTCCTGGGAGGCCCCAATTGAAAGGAGATGAATGCTTACTCACTAGTATAGAATGTGATATTCTTGGGGACAGAGACAATTTCCATTCTGCCCATTATTTATTTCTACAGCCCAAACAGAAGCAAAGGCACTCTCAGAAAAATTAAGAATAACTTGTGGATGAATGCAATGAAGATGGTCACTTTCCATGACTTGCAGACATCTCAGTGTAGTTTCCTCCAACAGTAAGATTTGAAGTTGGGTTGATTTTGTGCTAAGATAAGACCACAAGATTTTTTTTTAAGAAATCACTTTGTCATTTCCACTGGTGAATGGGCTTCAGGAACAGTTGGTCTCAACAAAAATACTCTTCTGTGAAAATATCTGAGAATGTAACATATGACTAAAATCACACTTCTGTTTAGATTATTTATTGGGGGAGACAGCACAACAATAGAATACTATAAGCCCTAGAATTAATAGAAAACAAATCCCCCTCAGCACTAAACAAATGAAGAGCGTCTGGTGTGATAACACTCACACCCGCCTATAATAGTCTGCTAAGATTTTACTAATTAAAAAAATCTCATTCGAAAATAGTTAATGGTTTCTGCATTTCTACACAGTACTAGTCAGACCACATTTCTCTGAACTTCAGGGTCTGTGCTGATTACTACTCAATTAGTTTTGATTCAATTCACTGAAGAAAAATGTCCTTTTCATTAGTATGGAGAAATAATCATTGGACACAAACTGTATTTCTCAGCATTACCATAGCAACCAGGATGACACAGCTAAGCTCGGAATGTTAATGCCTTCCCTGGGACCATGTTTTAAGTCAGCATGTGCTCAATCAGTCTTGTGGGGTATGGGGGTCTTGTGCCATGCTGCTGCTGTGATTGGTAAGCAGAAAAGTGCAGGAGATGCCCAAGGAGGCTCACTTCCTGCCCCTCTCCTCCCTGGCCACTTTCCTCGGGGCTGCATACAACAGCCACAGCATGAATTACTGCTTCACAAGTCCCCAAGGTCCTGCACTATGTGCCATGCAAAATTTCAGCTGGAAGGTGAGACCCACAGTCTCACCCAGTGTGTTTGTCCATGTGTTGCCTGTTCGCTGGGTGTGTGTGGCTGTTGGAGATAGGCTGGCTCTCAGGCTCTTCATGAACACACTCCAGCCAGCCCTGGCTGCCCATATTTACAAAGTGAGTACTCTGTACAGGTCAGTAAATGTGGCCCTCAGCCTGGAGAAGCTGACATCCCACAGGGGAGCTGGGGCCGCACTCTCACTCTGCCAAGGCATGGAGGAAGGGTGGGAGGGCAGAGTCTAGGCTTCTGAAGCATCAAAATGTGTGTTTGCCAGGAGGAGGTGGCAAAGATACCAATATCAGTCTTTAAGAATAATGAATGTGGCCATTATTTAGGCATTAGTCAGGCCAGATAACCAAATTCATTTAGGAGACTAAAGTTTCCAGGTTAATGGATAATGGCCCGTATTTTCAATTAAGCTATATCAGCATAATTTTAGCATATCAATTAGCTGTTAAGTGCTATACACATAGTCAAAGCTCTAAGGACCGAAGACCAAGCCCTCAAAGAACAGTTTAGTTAGAAGATAGTACAGTCCCTAACAGCGAAAGCTACTCTTTACTGAGTACTGACGATGTGTTTGGCAGTTCACTAAGCTCTACTTTCTCTGCCTTGTTTTATTCAGTCTTTGCATTAGCACCATGAAGAAGCCATTAGCCCTTTTTATTATAACCAAGTATGCAAAAGTTCAAAGAAGACCCTCAACTAGGCAACCACTAGCTTGGTTATGGGTCCTACCTGAGTTGACAGAACCAGATTCAGATGCAATTCTCTGCCTCCATAATCATCTCCATCCACCACACCCAGAGCTCTGTGTACACACCAACAGACAAGCCAAGTAGTGAGCACTCTGCCCCCACCAAAAGGCAAATATCTAATTCATAAAGAAAGCTTCAAGTCCTGTTGCATCTAATTAACTTCTCTTAAAATCTAACTTCAAGGAATGGGCAAAACCAGAGCACCCCACCTCCTCCATTAGCCAGATGCTCCACGCTTGGCCTTTCTGCTCCTCCCATGACCACAGAAAGGCACAGGACTGGGGCTGTGAAAGCTGCCAAAAGGCAAGGACCACTAGCTGCTGGCTTTGACACAGGAATAAGCTCGCAGTCAATTATCTCATTGTCAGAGTCCAGCTCCTTGCTCCCTCTCTGCTCCCGCGGGATCCCACACATCTGAGCTTCTCTATTTCAAATCATCATCATGTCACCATCAAAAATATTTATTAAGCTTCCACATACATATTGTTCTAGTCACCCCATTAATTCTTGCTCCCTTGGCATGTATGTAATTTTCACTGTATTTGTTTGCAGTTGCTTGACATGGTTTTATGTCAGCTTTATACACCTTCAGGTATAATGCTGAAGACATTCAGAACACTTGGAGTTCACAGAAGGGTTTCCGTCTTTGTCTTTGCTGGATGGCAGCAATATCAGCAGGCCTGGGTGACAAGAGACCTCAATTTGGGGACTGGCCTAATAGTCATCTCTTCCAAATGTGATGCACAGCAGAATGAACCAACATATATTATAGCTCATGATTGAAAATTGTGTCAAAAATAAAACAAACAATGGACTCACACAGCACTGCATAGATTGCATTTGTCAAAAATGGGTTCCAGGAAAACCTAGTTCCTTGGGATGTTAAAAGATGCCAGTAGTAACAGAGTTCAAGATATATCACCCCAAAATACTATATAGTATTTAAGGAAACAGCAGACGCAGAAATGTATCTCTGAATCGCTCTTGCTATTCCCCCCCAAATCAGTTCTTGACACAATGCTCTGATGTTTCTCTAAGTCGTAAGAGCCTTTTTTTTTTTTTTTGTACCCAGGATTGAACTCCAGACCTTGCACTTGCCAGACAGGCACATATGCCACTGAGCTACGTCTCCAGCAAGACCTTCATTTGAAAGAGGCCTTCACTACCATCAGAGGAAAGAAATACAGAATACCAACACAAAGGCTTTGCTAAACTCCCTCCTGTTTATCACTAGATCAGCCCTTTCAGTCCCCAGTTATATTTCTGCAGGACTACTAAAAAATGTAAAATGTTCTTATTTCTTGAGTCTTTTGTTCTGAAGAGGTTTTACATCATATAAAAATCTATGAAACGTATTTGTATGCTTCTTTCTTCTTAATCTGTCTTTTGTTATAGGGTCTCATCTGTGACCTTGCTATGGGCGAAGAAAAGGTCATTGTTCCCTACAGTATAGAAACAGTGAGAGAAGGGATGTCAAGTTCAGTTATGTAGAGAAGATGCTGAGTTAAACAAACTTAATCAAATTTCCTTATTGCACAGTTTCTCAGAGCTTTGTCTACTAGTGTATGGTGTAACTCTCCAAATGCAGTGAATGGTCAAAAGCATTGTCGGCAGAGCCATCCTTGTCCTGGAACACTGAGGTGCTTTGCTAACTATGCAAAACACAGAGCAGGAGCCAACCTAGGAAACTAACCCACACACCTTCCAAAGGAGATCTGGAAAACAACAGTCATCTGGGACTTTTTGCGTGAAGACTCCTAAGCTTCATGAGAGAAATGTTAAGGAGGACATTTGAATTCGTATTTGAGCCTAGGATACAGGAAGCCAAGGCTACAAAAACAAAACAAAAATGTAGTTAAGAAAGAAAGAAAATAAAAATAAAAATAAAAAAAACAGATCCCAAATCCCAGACACTGCTGAGATGGGCTGGAATCTACTTGTGCTGGGGAAGGAGAGTCTTGGACCAGGGATTTTAAATTTCTAAAGACCTCTGTAGACAGTGGAGTGCTTTGAGATACAAATGTGAACAATCCAGACTGAAAAACTTAAGCAATAGACACATCAATCATCTCATTTCATAAGAACACCAGGGCTAAGGGCCGGGGAGATAGCTCAGTAGAATAAGCGCTTGCTTGCCAAGCACAAGGGCCGGGTTCTGAAAAAAAAAACAAAACTGAAAAGCATCTGCAAACAAGCCTAGGGGCCAGGGTTCAATCGCCGGGCCTGCTGTGCCAGCCCTAACCCCCTGGGGTACACTGAGACAGCAACTGAGACTGAGCATGGAGGTGCACGCATGTAATCCCAGCTTTTAGAAGGCTGTAAACAGGTGATTCACTATGAGTCTGATCTAGCAGTGAAACCTGTAGACCCTTCCCTAAAATACAAAAAACAATGTATATATATATATATATATATATATATATATATATATATGAACACCAGGGCTAAAACCTTTCAAATCTGTGATTCCCTAAGCTTACACCATACTTGCTGTTTCCTGGATCCCTCCTCTCTCAGTCTGCTGGAGCAAAATAACTCAATGCTACATTTAACTAAATTTGGCCTGTGCATGCCTCCATACTTGAGTCTTCTCATAAGGAACTGTACTGTAACTCAGTATGGAGCCTAACTTGGGAAGACTCATTTATAATATAGCTGAATCTCAGCCAATCACAGTTGCTAAGTGCCAGTCAGTCCCAGACGGACAACGCCCCTGGCCATGTTCAAATAAACCAAATGCCAAGCCGTAACCAGTTGAGGTGTCCCTGTACCTCACTTCTCTGTGTAAATGCTGCCTGACCACTTTGCAGGCCAGAGTTCTCTGACCCTGTTCTGGTTCAAGGACTCCCCATGTGCAGATTTCTTTTTAATTAAACACACTTTAACTTAATTTGCCTGAAGTTCCTATAACATTAGAAAGGAAATATCGAGTTCATCTTCTGAGTTTCTGAAATCCTAGAAGTAACTTTGATTTACCCTCATGGTAAATAGAAATCTGTGTTGAAAAATGGTTTTATGAAAATAAAAAGATTTATTTTCTCCGTTGTCTGTTGGTACCCAAGGGTGCTGCTGAGAAATCCAAAAATAACATAGTTCTTTTCTCTTTTGCACACCTGGTTTTTCAGCCATTGAATGTTGGCTCTTTTTAAAAACTGTGATCTTCTGAAATATTATGAGATGTAATCAAAATATACAGTGAATATTTAGATTTTTTAAATAAACAATTTGTTGCCGAAGACACATTGCCTTTGATCCCTTTTAGAATACTTCTCCAATTCATATACACTTATCCCATTATCCTTGCCATGTTCTAAGGCAGTTCTAGAGGTCTTCTTTCAGGGCTGGCCAAATAGCTCAGCAGATTAAAGGGCCTGCAAGGAGGGCTTTGGGTTTCGATCCCCAGGCCTGCCCACTGGCCTGGCCCCCGAGACAAACTGAGACAGTAATTGAGACTGGGCGTGGTGGTGCACCCCTGTAATCCCAGCTCTTGGGAGGCTATAAATAGGTGGATCACTACAAGTCCGATCTAGTAGACCCTGAACACCCTGTAGACCCTTCCCTAAAAAAATACAAAAAGAAAATTAGGACACCAAGGCAGCTATGTCAAGCTTACCAAAGACGCTCACAAAGGGAATATCCAGAACAGTTTCATAATGTGGCAAGATTGATAGGATAAGCATGTTTGAGGTGGGGAGGAATATGTTAAGAGTGATTACTGCCAATTTGTTTTTACTGTAATGAATTTTTTAAAATTTAAATATCATTTGTTTTTACCATAATGTGTCTAAGTTTGAGCTCTTCTTTCGGAACCAGGGATTGAATTCAGGCCCTTGCGCTTGCCAGGGAAGCGCTTATTCCCCTGAGCCATCTCCCTGGCCCCAAAAGTTTGAGCTCTTATTGTTCTATCCTATTCAGATGTCATTGATCCTTTTTGACCTGAACACTTGGTCTTTAACCTAGAAAATCTTTTTCTGGTATGTCTACAGAAAATGTCTTCTTTGCTTTTCTACATTGTTCCTTGTGAAATCCTTTATAGTCCCTAGAACGTCTCAATCAATCCCTTATATCATCTATGTTCTCAAATTTTTTGTATCTCTAAATGTTCTAGATTCTAGGTTTCTTCAACTTATTTTCTCATGGCTCTACTGGTTTCTAAAAATATTCTTACCAGTAGCATTAGTTAGGGTAAAACTGCTGCTATAATAAATAAACATTCAAATTTCAGTGTCTTACCTTAATCAACATTTACTTTTTGGATGTTACTGTTAAAGGCATGGTTTTCTTAATTTCTCTCTCAGTGTATTGTTTGTTTACAGAAATGCTATTAACTTTTTTGAGTGCTGACTTTATATTCTGCTATACTACTGAATTTGGTTATTAAATCTATAAGTCATTTGGTGGAGTTTTTTTGGAGCTTCTATGTTGAATATCATGTATTCTGCAAATAATAATTTCACTCCTTCTTTTCCAATTTTTATTCCTTTACTCTCTTTTGTCTAATTGCTCTGGCTAATGTTTCCAGAACTATATTGAACAGGAGCAGTGACAGTGGACATCTTTGTCTTTTTCTTGATTTTAAAGTGAAAGCTTTCAATTTTTGTCCAGTTAATATGATGTTTACTATTCATTTGTCATAGACAGCTTTTATCCCACTGAGGTAAAGACCATCTATTTGGATTTTCTGTAGTGTTTTCATCATCAATGAGTGTTGGACTTCATCAAAAGCTTTTTCTGTATTTACTGAGATGATTGTGTGATTTCTGTCTCTGGCTCTGTTGAGGTGGTATATTACATTTATTGGCTTGCATATATTGAATCATCCCTATATTCCTGGGGTGAATCTCACTTGGTCATGGTGGATAGTCTTAATAATTTGCTGATTCTGTCTGCTAGTATCTTATTGAAGATTTTTGAACCTATGTCCATTATAAAGATTGGCTAGTAGTTCTCTTTTTTTGGTTGAGTCTTTCTCAGGTTTGGTAGCAGCTTAATATTTACCTCCAGAAATGAGTTTGAGAGAACTGCTTCCCTTTCAATTCCACTGAAGAATTTGAAAATAATTGCCATTAAATTTTCTCCTAATTTCTGATAAAATTTAGCTGTGAATGCAGAAGACAACAATATGCAATATAATAACCATTGTTGAATTCTTATTATTTCATTTAGTGAAATTCTGTATCATTTCTAATTATTTTACTTTTTTTTTTTTTTTGCTTAATGCTTGGGTAGCCTTTTATTTTTTTTCCATAATTTTATTGAGAGACAAATAGCAATGAGACAGTTTCAAATCAAATTGGTATGACAGTTTCAATAATTAACACATTGCATACTCTCTTCCTAGTGGTCATTTGTTGTAGAAAATGCAGACATGATATCCTATTTACAAATACTATTACAACAAATCCCTCTATTCATTAAGAGAATGTAACTATATATCTATCCTAACC
>NW_004524707.1:4565877-4568057 GCF_000260255.1 Octodon degus
TCTAGGATGAGCTATTGTTTGTTATCTTGGTAATTTTTCCTTTGCAATTTTAAAACCAGTTTGATTCTGAGCCTTTGGTTCAGCTGATCTTGGTCACTCTCATTCCTTTTCTGAATCTCCCTGTTTGTTTATATTAAAGAATTGAAAAAATATCCTGATTGTTTTGAGCAGCTAACAGATTTCACCGTGTGTGTGTGTGTGTGTGTGTGTGTGTGTGTGTGTGGTATGTTTCCTCCTGGACTTCTTTCTTGATGGGAAGGCTGATGTCTTTGGGCATGGGTGGGTTTAGCACTGCAGCTCATTCCAGGCTCCATGGAATTACAAAGGAGAATCAGCAGATTTAGACTCTGAGCTCTACAAGTGCCAGAGTAAGAAAGACTTCACTGTGGGTCACCAGGCCACCGCTGCATTTAAGAAGTCTTAGTTTATCCTGGAGAGTTCATATTTGGAGGTGATTTCCTAAAGAGTTTGTCACTCTGTGAATGAGGCCAGAAAATGAAGTTTGGTGACTTCCCTTCCGCCTTGTAGCCTCCTTCTTTCCCAGCACCAGGCCCTGAGCGTGTCCAGACTTGAATGCCCAAGCTGCCTCCATGTGCCCTGCAGGCCTGCTCGATCAGGGCACCAGGCCGAGAGCGTCCCACTCTGCTTCCACGGCCACTGTGCTCTCATCTAGCCACCCCACTAAGCAGGTATCTCTGCTAACAAGCCAAACCCCCACGCTCTTGCCAAGATGTGGTCACCACTTTGCATACTTTTGAGGTATCATTATGATGAGAACCTATGAGGGGAAAGTCTCAACTTTCATCACAAGCAAAATTTTAAAATACATATAAATGTCCTTTGGAGAACATCAAGTTTTATGAGAAAGGAAGGCTATAAAAATATCTGTCGTTAATAGCATTCTAAAAGAAATTTGGACAGCTTTGGGATAAAATTACCTCTCGATTTACATAGCCTGACTCCACACCTTTATTTCTTTGGTCTTTATTCCAATGAATACTGCGGGTTTATTATATTCTACAGACTGTGCCAGATAGCAGAGTAATTACTGTGAATGAAATGGTCTTCTAGTTCCTGTCCTCAAGGAACTTAGTATTTATGGGTGAAATTAGCATTTAAAACTTGATATTTGAATTTATGTTTGCACTGTTAGAAGAAGTTCAGGATGGTGAGCACATAAAAGGGCCTGCACACCAGACTGTCTATGTCATGCAAGGACTGCCAGTGAAGTTAGCTGAGAGATGAGTTTGAAGTGGCCCCATTAAGGCATGAGAAGGATTATCTATATTGGTTAGTTTTCTTGTCACTGGGACAAAATCCTCAATACTTGCAACGTAAAGGAGAAGTTTATTTTCGCTCACACTTCCAGTGGGTTCGCTCCATGGTCAGCTGGCTCCGACACAGAAACCTCATGGTGGGAGGAAAGCTACTTATATCATAACAACAGGAAGCAGAGAACAAAGAGAGGAGCCAGGGATGAGAAGGCACTGCTCTAAGTCGTACCCAGTGCCCTGAGCCTTCTCACCAGAGCCCACCTCCAATGTGAGACCTTGGGGGAACAGGTGGTGAGTCCTGAACCATAACAGAAGAGTCAGAATGAGTGTTCCAAATATACAAGCCATGGTGCCAGTGCCATGTGAGCACTGAGTCACATGTGAGTGTGGACTTTGGCTAGAACACTCTCCCATCCACCCTCCATCCACGCAGCGTAGAAGATCCCCAACTCCAGCATTCATCTACTCTCAGAAGAGCTAATGGAAAGGTCTCTCCCAAATCTCATTCTCCCTCCATTTATGTTTCTGTGTTCTCCAGTTACACAAATGGGCACAGTCTAGAAGTGTCTCATTCTCTCTGTCTACCACCAACCCTTTTGCTCACATTTGTGCCCCCTGCACCAACACAGTGACTGGTAATCTCTGAGAAGGCAATAGATATGTGTTCAATGTGGATTGATGAATGACCTATGTGGCATAATTGTGACACTATGTTGGTTGGCCTGGGGGGGGGAGGGAGAGAGAGGGAGAGAGAGAGAGAGAGAGAGAGAGAGAGAGAGAGAGAGAGAGAGAGAGAGAGAGTGATTTTAAGGAAGCAGGAGAGTTGTAAGGAATGATTTACATATCCCCTTCTAAAAGATGTTAGTGTTAGGTTTTTTAGTACAACGGAGAGGTAGAAAGAAAAAA
>NW_004524707.1:4568157-4569823 GCF_000260255.1 Octodon degus
AAAAAACGATAGAGAGAGAGAGGCCTTTATTGAGGACAACAGAGAGGATCACAGGAAAAAATGGCATGTATTCTTTGACCTGAGACAAAGTGGAGTGGGAATTATATGAACTACTGCAAGAGGCAGAGATTGGGGAGTACTCAAAGACATGCAAGGAGCTCATTGGATTTTTTCTTTTCAGGCAGGAAGGATAAGAGAAAGTTGCATTTAGGGTTGAGGGGAGAAGACAGGGGAAGCGGTTATTGGGAAGATAAACTGTTGTTTGGGGGCTACAGCCATGTTAGACCACCATAATGGTCCAGAAATTAATATTGAAGCTGGAACCTATTCATCAGGATAAGCGTTTAAAGAAGTTAGGACTATGTAACTTCCCAAAACTGCTACCCCTACATAAAATAAGACACCATACCAAATGTCAACTTATAGTTAAACTCTGAGATGCGTTAGTAGAAATCAGGAAAGTCTTTATCAGGATTTAACTTTCACAATGCCGGCTTTCCCTCTCCTGTCTACCTTCCCCTACAGGTTAAGTAGATGTCTGAGAAAGAGTAAATTCCTTCAGGATGTTCAGACATCTGTTGTTGATGATGTAAATTCAGATAGGACCAAGGAATCAGATCATGGAAGTTGGGATTTTCCCAATAAATTCATACTAAACTGCAAGTTCTTCTAACTGTATGTCAGCAAGTGTTATTAATAGGTAAAAGCTGGTTTTGATACAATGAAGATCCATGATGTTAAGATGGTGCATACCCATCAGAAGAAATCACCAACACAGTAAAAAGAAAACCCATGAATTGGGAAAGAAATTGTAATGGACTGTCCTTCAGATAAAGGATTCCTATCTAGAAACATATGAAGAATTAAACAAAAATCAGATCTCCAAAATTGAAAGACTCAATCCAGAAATGGACATCTAAGATGAATATATGTTTCACAAATGAAGAGAGACAAATAGAAAATAAATACATGAAAAACTGTTGAACATCATTGGGTCATTCAAGGGATGCAAATGAAAACAAGATTGAGATAGCACCTTATGCCAGAAAGAATGGCTGTCATCAAGAAGTCAACCACTAACAAGTAGTGGAGAGGCGGTGGGGGAAAAGAAACCCTTCTCCACTGTTGGTAGGAGTACAGGCTGGTACAACCATTACGGAAATCAGTATGGAGATCCCTCAAAAAGCTAGGATTGGAGGTCCCATTCAAGCCAGCTCTTCCCCTCACAGGTATTTTTCCAAGAGAACTGAAATCATCATACCACACCAATATATGTGAACCCAAGTTTATAGCAGTGCTGTTTGTCACAGCTAAATCTTGGAAACAATCCAAATGCCCATCAACTGAGGAATGGGTAAAAAAAGATGTGGTATTTTTCACAATGAAGTGTTACTCAGTTATAAATAAAAAAGATAAATTTGAGGCTTTTGCAGATAAATGGATGCAACTAGAGACTATATTGGTAAGAGAAATACATCAGATCCACATGTGCAAACATTGTATTATCTTGCTAGTGTGAGAACCTGAAAGAATAATTAAAATCTGAAAGGTAATATAGATACTGTGAAAGGGAAAGACTTTGTTCAGTGGGAAGGAAAAACTGGAATGAGGAAAATGACAAATGAGAGCCCAGGTCCGGTGAGTGTGTGGAGAGCTTCCTGCTACC
>NW_004524707.1:4576838-4593686 GCF_000260255.1 Octodon degus
CATCTTGTACAGCAATTAACCACTGGGAAGAATGTGTGCAGTGTGTTATTTGTTGAAACCGTACTTCCGATTTGATTTGCAACTTTCTCATTGCTGTTTATCAATAAAACTTTGAAAAAAAAAAAAGAAAATGACAAATGAAAGAAGAGGAAAAGATATATTTATTTATATATGCAGAATAGTTTCGATAATTATACTGTTGATTTTTTGCTGGTCTTTTTTTAAACATATTTGGTTGTTGCAGGGTCTCACCATACAGCTCAGACTCATGGTGATCCTCCTGCTATCAGCTTCCCTAGTGCTGGGTTTATAGGCATGAACTACTAAGCCCGGAGTCTGGCCAGCTCAGCACACCCTGGAAGTGGAGCTGGCTCATGTGGTGCCAGGGAATCCAACCACGGTCCCTGTGTTTGCCTAAGCTTGCTTAAGCAGGTGCTTTAGTCCACTGAGATATCTTGCTAGCCCTGTTAGTCTTTTGAAAGGAGCAGTGAATGCTTAATTTTTTTCTTTTGAATTTCTTATAACTCTTTTGCTATTGTTTTGTTTGTTTTCCTTTAAATCAATCTTGTTCATTTATATCTGGTAACCTAACCTGAACAACTAATTTAAAGATAACATCATGCAATACAGCAACCATTGTTAAATTCCTATTACTTTGTTTAGTGAAATTTTGAATCATTTCTAATGCTTTTTTTTTTCTATCAGTATTTTGAATTTTTTAAAGTAAAAAAGATAGTGCATATCAAATGTAGCTCTGACATAAGTGAAGCCAGAACTATGATGGACTACAGGAGAGTAACAGGTACAATCCATAGCTCATGGTCAACAGAGTAAAGAAAGGTGCATACCCCAAGTTTATAGCAGTACAGTTTATCGTAGTTAAATCTTGGAAGCAACCCAAATGCCCATCAACTGACGAATGGAGAATAAGTGAGACATTTTAACACAATGGAGTATCATCTAGCTATTAAAAAAAAGGATAAATTTGAAGCTTTTATCGATATATGGATGCAACTAGAGACCATACTCTTAATGGAAATAAATCAGACTCACATGTGCAAACATCATGAGAACCTGAAAGAGAAAATAAAATATGAGAGGTATAATATATAGTGGGAAAAGGGAATGAACCTGTTCAAAGGGAAGAAATTACTGAGTTGAGGAGGACAGGAGAGGGAATGGTGGAAAAAGGTATATCTATGTATGTAGGGAGGATGGTTTGGACAACTGTACTGTGGATTTATACTGGTCTATTGAAAGAAGAAATTAATGCTTAATTTGTTTTGTCCCCTTTTTGCAATTCTTTATCCTTTTTCTCTTCTGAATTTCTTATATATTTCTTTCTTTTTCTCTTTCTCCCTCCAAATTTGCATGTATGTATCTGGCAATATTACTATGCATTACAACAAATACTATGAAATCCGTATTATTTTGCTTAGTGAAATTCTATGTCATTCTGTACCTTTTCTGTTCTAATACTATTCTGTACTCTCTTTAGGTTTTCTTTGTGTGTGTGTGTGTGTGTGTGTGTGTGTGTGTGTGTCTGTATGTGTGTGTGTATGTGTGTGTGCTGGGTCTCACTATGCAGCTCAGACTCATAGTGATCCTCCCTAGTGCTGCTGGGATTACAGGCATGCACCACCACACCTGGACTCCATTGCCAGCTCAGTGCACCTGGGGGTGGGGTTGGCATGGTGTGTGGTACAAGGGATCGAACCCTGGCCCCTGTGCTTACCTAAGCAAGCACTTAGTCCACTGAGCTATCTTGCCAGTCCTTGTACTCTCTTTAAAAGAAATTTTAAAAAGAAAAGAAAAGATGCTTATTTAGTAGAAAGTCCACAAATACTATCTCTTAGATATGTAATGCAGCCCAAGTACAGTCAGAGTAGGAGCCAGTTCAGCTCAGAAGGCCACATGGAGCTGAAAGGCAGCCAAGTGAGCAACGCCGTAGCTACAAATGACTTCATAACACCAGGAGACCCTGATCCACCTCCTCTAACAACCTTTGCTTTGTAATTATTGCCCACGTGCTTAGCATTCAGAGCTGTATACTGCCATAAGAAGTGCTGAGGACCACAGGATTTGTCCATAACTAACCTATATTCACACTTTTGGGCTAATTCTATGTTTGGATAGATATCGTGTGTCTTTAAATGTCTGGCCCTTTACTTCAGCACCAACACTAAGTAGTTACAAAAGTTACACAACTGAAGAGAATCTCTGTTATTAGGGTGCCCTTGAAGCATTGCCAGTTTGCATCCCAGAGCTGGCAGTTTATCATCCTTCCTTTCTTTAACAAAGCATTAGAACAAACTGAAATGAGTTTGGAAGTATCTACTTTCTATGGCTAGCTTCTGCCAGGGTCTTGCCTAATGACATTGAGGGGGCAGCATTTTCAGGTGATATTTAGACAAGATATCATGTCTGCATCTTGTACTACAAAGACAACAATATGCAATGTATTAATTATTGTAACTGTCTTACTAACCTGCTTTGAAACTGTCTCATTGCTATTTCTTTCTCAATAAAATTAATTTAAGAAAAGATATATTTGATGCTGAAGAAAAAATCTGACAGATTGCAAGTGATGGTCCAGCCTGCTTTTCCTGTTCCTCTCAAGATGCATCCTACCAGCACCTTGCTATCCTGGACAGTGCTGGCCACTGATGGGCAGGGAGCTGCACAGAGGTGCGGTCCTTGCTGTCTGGCAGTGGCAAGGAAGCCCTCTGGGTAGCTGCCTCTGCTGGTCACTGCATCAGCGGCCACCTGTCCTGTGATCCAGAAACTAGGCAGAGGTGCAGACTGTGAGTTACAAGGAGAAATGAGGTCACCTGTCAGCAGGAAGCTGCCCATCATTGGAAAGCATAGGTTCAGAATGTAAGAAATATATGCACACAGTGTGGACTCGACTGTCCCACACAGAGCACAGGAGAAAGTGGTGCAAACACTTCAAAGTGTCTACTACTGACTGTATGACCTCACTCTGTAGTTACAGATTTGCTTCACTGCTTCTCAAAAAGCATCAGCTTCGACTTCAAAAGTTAGGAATGAATTTGAAGATAATAGTTTAACAACTATAACTGCTGAAATTTCACATGCAATGCTGGGAAGCACAACTTTTCATTTGAGTCAATGAGGTTTTTTTTTTTCCTATGTTAATTTTACTCTTGATCCCAATTTTTTCTTCAGTATGCATGAAAGACAATGAGAACTAATACTGGCATTGGCTCTTTAAGCAAGAGAATGTCACTAAGCATTAGATGGTGTCCACTTTCCATTAGTGTCATGAGATTCTAAACGGAGAACCCATGAATTACAATAATGGTTTTTAAATCTAATTCACAAAATGAAAGTAAAACTTTTGAAAGTTCATCCTATTATGCTAAAACACTTAATATCATTGTAAATGTCATAGGTTTGGTTAAAAAGTTTCATTTTGAAGAGGAAGATATTTCTATTCATAGTAATGATATGATACAAGTTTTTGGTAGAGCACAATCCTGTAGTGAAAGTAATGTTCCAGTAAAACTAAGGCAGAGGAGCCAAACTCTGGTTGTAATTGGAGATAGTGCACATGTTATTCATAAACTATGTCCAAGCCCTGATACCCTACCTGTCAAAATAGAAGCTGTATTTATTTATTTATTATTATTATTTTTTTTTCGGAACCAGGGATTGAACTCAGACCCTTGCGCTTGCCAGGGAAGCACTTATTCTACTGAGCTATCTCCCCAGCCCCTAGAAGCTGTACTTAAAATAAATATATTTCAAATGTTTGCGACAGCATTCACATTAAAAAATTTAAAGATCCAGCTCATTGGTACATGTTCCCTCTTTGCTTTCTGCCGTGGACTGAATAATCCTGCCCCTTCCTGGGTGTCTTCCCAAAAGTGCTAACGTCATCAGACTGAGGTGATAATGAACTTTCATGCTTACAGCAGCACAACTGACAAGAGCTAAAGGATAGAAGTGGCCTTTACGCCCAGCCAATGAGTGGGCGAAGGAAATGTAGTTTATATACACAATGGAATATGACTCAGCTATAAAAAAGAGAAAGTTGAAACATTTATAGGAAAATGAATGGATTTAGAGACCATAATACTAAGTAAGATAAAATCAGACACTGGAGGTTAAACAGTGTGTGGTTGCTCTGCTATGAGAGGCCCAAAACATAAATAATTTAAAAAGCAAGATAAATGATAGGAAACAGAGAAGCTGTGGAGATGGGAAAGGAATCTGAGGAAGGAGGGAGGTGGGAAGGTGTGAGAGGAAGCGTGGGTAAAATTGATTAAGATGTGATACGTGGATGCACCTGTTTCCCAAAGAAATGTAATTATTATGTACCACAAATACATATTAATAAAAATTATAATTCTGGGTCACCAAAGTTATTACATTTTGAAATTCTAGCCCTCAGGGTACTGGAGAGTGAAGGTTTTCTTATTCAGAGAACACTGAATAAGATCAGATTCCTGTATGATGCAGACCACCGTGAAGCCACTCTGAACAGGACTTAATATTAACCAACTGGCCTCTAAGTTTATGTGCGAGTTTGCCTGAGGCGTAGGCCCTTGTCTGGAGATGGTCGCTGGGCTCGTAGTAAGTGAACGTCGGAGTCATTGGTCCCCCTTGAGGCCTATGCTGGCCTTGAAGTTGAGATGCCTCAACAGACAGGATAAGGCCACAGCTGAGGACATCTGGCTCCAACCCCGGTGAACTAAAAGGAGACCCCAGCTGCAGCCTTCCGCAGCGAAGGCCTTCTTGGAGATAACGCAGTCCTCCTAATTAACAGATGCATTATTTGGAGAAGTCTGTGAAGGGGCTCCCCAGTCCTGCCCAGATTCTTCCACTTGTTCCTGTACTCCCTCCTTTGTTTAAAAAGCTAATAAATATAGGCCAGCGAGAGAACTTCTTTGTTCTAAACTCCAGGAAAAAAAAAAAAACAACCTGTGAGCAGTTGGAATCCTCCTGGAGCCTTAAAATCATACTCTGTCTCATTTATTTAAGCCTGCCCCATCCACTCATTTGAGGGATTGTGGGCCTGATCATTCTGCAATAGCTAAGAGACTTTACTAATCTGACACCTGCAGACATCCCAGAAAGGTCTTCCATGGCCTTCCACGGCCAAGCCAGGACACAGGAGGAGGCTGCCACTTATGAACCGGGACAGAGACTGCCCAAGTCTGAAGGCAGCAATTCCCAGCCAGCGAAAGCCAACTTGGTCTGTGGGTTTTGTTATAGGAGCTCATACAGACTAAAACACTGCCCCAAAGTAGGTCTAAATGTTTGCATTTTGAAAGAATTACTCTGCAGATGAATCTAAGCATCCAACATGATTGTATATCAGTCCTCTAAAAATAAGGCTGCATTTTGTTTGAAAGAAGTTGAAAATCTTTAACCAAAATACTTATCCAATACAACACCAGAAATCAACCTTTGAAATATATATCAAACTGTAATTATTGAAGAAAAACCTTGCAAGCCAAAAAATGATGAAATTTCAGCCCACAAAAACAAAGGAAGAACTAAACAAACAAGATGGTAAGTAAGATATGCAAACCTATTTAATTTTGAAATTTTATAATTATACTTTGGAATACCTTGACCTCTGAAAAAGAACCTACTGATGAAGTTTCCTTTTTTGTGGAATAAATTTATATTTGGTATTGGAACAGACCACTTGAGATAGTCTTCAAATTTAAAGCTTCAGCTTGATAGTACATGTTTCCTAATAATATAACTTATTGATGTTTTATTTTTGTAAGCACTATGTAAGAAATAGAAGCCATTAAAGAACATGTGAAACTATTTGATATAAAAATGTATGTTTACATAATCTAAATGATTTTATGAATATTTCTCATCCTGAAGAATAGTCTTAGTTTACCAGGTACCTCAGTACCTGAGATATTTTCTCAACAAAACTATCATTTTTTTTTGGTGGAACCGGGGATTGAACTCAGGCCCGTGCACTTGCCAGGGAAGCGCTTGTTCCACTGAGCCATCTCCCCAGCCCCAAAAATAATATTTTCAACAAAGAATAGTCCACTGGACTTATTAACACTTTTAAATTTGTTAATCATAAAGTGTCACTTTGTCACTTTAAAGGATACGGCAAGCAATGTTATGGCAAAATTGTGAAAGATAAACCATGCTCAAAAATTCCTTCTTCACACACCCAAAAATCTCTTGTCATAACACCAGAGAAGAGTACAACTGAGAAATGAAACATATCAAATATGTGCTTGGGGGGCCGGGGAGATAGCTCAGTAGAATAAGCTCTTGCTTAGCAAGTGCAAGGGCCTGAGTTCAATCCCTAGTTCTACCAAAAAAGAAATGTGCTTATGTTATTTTCAATATTTACTTAACCACTATAAGGACATTTTATTTTACATTTATATATGTTTTATTATCTTTGTATTTTAACAATTCCTATTTTTAAAATAACTTTGAGTGGTAATAATTTATATATCCTCCCATTTAAAACCCTTATTTGGTACGTCAAAAATACATAGCTTAGGAATTTATACAGTGCAAATTATTTTAGTACCTTTATCCTATGGTTCTTATGCTTTAGGGACTAAGTGGGAGACACTCTTTCCTGCATTGTAATGAGCAAAGCCTTCCTCCAGCCTTCGTGTGCTGTTGTTTGAGCTTACCCTCGCTGTGACCTCCTAATCATAGACTATAAACTCATAGAAACATACAAGCTTCAAAACATACACTCTCCAACTAGAAGGGAACTAAAGAGATAGTGCAATTCATTCAAAGCCAATACCTGAGATCAGCTTGTTCCAAACAGTGAATTTTGGAAATGAGGGCATCTTAGAAACTTCAAGGTCAACATGCACAATAAGAAATAAGATGCTATGGAGTGTCTGGGCTCTTGTGAAGGGGGTAAGTGCCCACTTCAAAGAGTTTGTGTTCTCCAGCCATGCTGATTTCTATACAAATGAATATATTTCAAATATAATCATTTGTAGAATAGAGATATGCTTTGAAGTGACTCTAAATGTAGTCTCTGAATCAAATATCTTGGTTGTAAAAGTAGAGTCCATCAACATGTTGAACAAAAAAGAAGCTGAAAATTCATCCTCCCTGGACATGGACAAAGATACAATAGGATGGATGTCATAGGCAGATCAGACCAGGAGAAAATCTTGAAAAGGAGCCTTGAAACACTACCAAGATGTGTTTGAAATCTCTATTAAATTCAGAAACAATGTCTTTTAATTTTTTTTTATTTTGAAAGAAAAAAGTAAAATTTCAAAACAAAATAATAGAAGATAATAGGAGAGTACAGTGCTTAGTTTGTGTGTGGTGAAAGATATGGGTCCAATTTTTATCTTCAGCATGTTCAGAGCCAGTTTTTCCAGTACCATTTATTAAAGAGGCTTTCTTCCAGTGAATGTTTGTCACCTTTATCAGAAATAAGATAACTGAGTATGTCTGGAGTTCTTTCTGCATCTTCTAATCTGTTACCTTGATCCTTGGGTCTGTGCTTGGTTTGGTTTCATTTGAGTTTTGCCAGTACTGTGCCTTTTTTAATTTTAATTTTTTTAATTTAATTTTATTTTATTTAGAAACAAATATCAATGAGACAGTTTCAAAACTGATTAATAGGACAGTTTCAATAATTAATACATTGTACATTGTTATTTTCTTAGTGGTTATCCACAGTACAAGATGCAGACAGAATATCTTGTCCAAACACTATTAGTACAAATCTCTCTTCTCATTGAATTAAGTGAAAGTAGCTGTATATCTATCCTAACTATTCTGCATATGCAGATACAAAATGGTCCTTCCTTTGTATCCCCTTTTTTTGTTTAGTCCTGTCAGAAATGGGTATTCCACTGGCATCTAAATACTATAGGTGTGTGAATTCAGCAAAACAATACAACACAGTCCGGCAGTCCACAATAGTAGTGGGTTAGCCACAGAAGTTGTTGACTTGAGCCTTTCACAACTCAGCATATTAATATGGCTTTACTTTATACACCTCACTTTTATACTTTTCTGCTGGATGGTTAAAACCAAGATAAAGCAAGACCTGTATAACAAAAACTTTGCCTTTTTTTAATCACAGTAATGTGATCAGGGATTGAAGTCAGGGATTGTGACGCCTCCTGTCTTGCCTTCGTTGCCCAGAATTGCCTTTGTTATTCTTTGTTATTATTTACTTGACTTAATTATTCTATTTTGGTTCCAAATAAATTTTAGGATTGTTTTCTCAAATTCTGTGAGATATGTTGGTGTAATGTTCATTGGAATTGCATTAAATCTGCATAACAGTTTTGGAAGTATGGTCATTTTCACTATATTGGTTCTTCCTACCCAGGAGTAAGCGGTATCTTTCCATTTTTTTGATACCTACCCAGTCTCCTTTTTCAGAGTACTATAGTTTTCAATGAGGAGGTCTTTTATATCTTTCATTAGATTGCTTCCTAGCTATTTCATTTTTTGAATGCTACTGTGAAAGGTACTGTTTCCCTAATTTCCCTTTCAGTCAGTTTGTTATTCATGCACCAAAGGACTACTGATTTTTTGTATGTTGACTTTGTATCCAACTATGCTACGAACTTTGCTTATTAAATCTAGCAGTTTTTTAGTGGAGCTTTTGGGGTCTTCTATGTGGAAGTATCTGCAAATAATGATAATTTAACTTCTTCCTATACTGTCATTATTCCTTTTATTTCTTTCTCTTGACTAATTGCTCTAGTTAATGTTTCCAGGACAATTTTGAATAAGAGTGGAGACAGTGGACATTCCTGTCTTTTTCCTGATTTTAGAGAGAAAACTTTCAGTTTCTGTCCCTGTAGTATGACATTGGCTATTGGTTTGTCATGGATGATATTAATCAGATTGTGATAAAGACCATGTACTCCACTTGTCTGTGGAGTTTTTATCATGAATGGCTGCGGGACTTTGTCAACAGCATTTGCCCTTGACTCTGTTATGTAGCAAATTACACTTACTGATTTACATAAGCTGACCCATCCCTTCATCCCTGGGATGAATTTAACTTGATTATGGTGTATAATCTTGTTGATTTGCTGCATTATGTTTGCCAGTATCTCACTGAGGATTTTTGTATCTATGTTCATTAAACAAATTGGCCTGTAATTCTCTTTCTTAGTTGAGTCATCTTTTTTTTCCTATAGTTTTATTGAGAAAGAAATAGCAATGAGACAGTTTCAAATTCGATTAGTAGAACAGTTTCAATAATTAATACACTGCATATTGTTGTTTTAGTGGTTATTCATTGAGTAAAAGATTTCAGTTTTCTCCATTTAGAATTATGTTAGCTATTGGGTTGTCATAGATGACTTTTATCAGATTGAAGTAGAGGCCATCTATTCCAATTTTCTGTAGGACTTTGAACATGAATGAGTGTTGGTCTTTCTCAAAAGCCTTTTCTGCATCAATTGAGATGATGATGTGGTTTTTAGATTTGGCTCTTTTGATATAGTCTATTACATTCATAGATTTTCGAATATTGAACCATCCTTGCATCCCTGGAATGAATCATACCTGGTCATGGTGTATGATCTTCTTGATGATTTGCTGTATTCCATTTGATAGGATTTTATTGAGGATTTTTGCATCTATGTTCATGAGGGAGATTGGCCTATAGTTCTCTTTTTTAGTTGCATCTTTCCCTGGTTTTGGTATCAGCATAATACTTGCCTCCAGGAATGATTTTGGGACGATTGCTTCCTTTTCCATTTCATTGAAGAGTTTGAGGAGTATAAGGATTCTATCTTCCATAAATTTCTTGTAGAATTCAGCTGTGAATCCATCTGGACCTAGACATTTCTTTGCCAGTAGGTTTTTTATTATATTTCATATTTCATTGGCTTTATTGGGTTATTGAGTGTTATTATATCTTCTTGATTCAGGTTTGGTAATTTTTACCATTCTGGGAATCTGGCCATTTGTTCTGTGTCTACTATTCTGTGAGAGTAAACTCCTAGCCCCTGCACCCGCTTGCAAGCACTTTAATCAACTGAGCTATTTGGATGGATGGGCCTTCTATAATTTCTTGTGGAATTCAGCAATGAATCCATCAGGGCCTGGACTTTTCTGTATTGGTAAGTTTTTAATTACATCTTTGATTTTATTGATCAATATTGGTTTATTAATCATGGCTTTTAAAACATGTTCATAAAGTTTAACAGTGAGTGTAAAAATAATGGGATTAATATTTCTAAGTTTCTAACTTTGGTACCTTAAACAGAAAGATTTGTTATTAAACACAGAGCTATTTTTAGCATGCTTCTTTTAGATTCTCTGCTTTACTAGAGAATATCCTATTTGTTAGTCTTTAAGAGCACTGCCCTTATGAGCATGTGGAAGTTTCTAAATCAGGCTTGTTTGCATGTTAATAAATATCCAAAAAGAGTAAAAATTTTCAAGAGTTACCATAGGGTATAAAAGGAGATTCTTCCATTTTCTGACTGAAGTTGTGTCAGATAGCTTCTTCTCTGACATACTGTAGAACACAAGGGGCAAAATCAATTGTTTTTTCATAGCTATCAATCCTGTGACAAAAAAGCAACTATTGATAAGGAAAAATAATATTTAGAGTCACTATGCACAAAATTTTTATGAACTTAATTCTCCTAGTTCTTACTGAAAGTACTCATGTTTAAAATAAAGGTCTGTCACTTAGAAAGGTCAGTGGGTGGTCCAAACTCTCATATCTCAGAAGTGAAGGGGTCAGAAGGTAAAGCCACATGTATGTGGCCCCAAGCTCTCACCATTCAGATCCTACCTGTAATGGTAATGAGTCCCTGGAGAGGTGCAGAGCCACATACTGGATGGCTTCACAGGACCCCAGTGACTGCATCCACTAGACCGCAAGCTTAGGACAAGGCTATGTCTGACTGTTCACCGTGGTGCACTCGCGCCTCACCTGACACTTGTGGCATTGAGGAGAGGGCAAGGATGTTTAAAGGGACTTAGCATTTCTTGTTAAGTATTGAATTCATGAGTTAAATACTAGTTGATGAAGGAAATGGAGAGAAACACTAAAGATAGATGTTTTGACCAGTTAGTAATCAAATCAATGTTTCTACTGTTTTTTGTAGTTAGTTCATATTTATTTTATTCATTCATTCCACAAAGATTTATTTTGTTACATTCAACCCTGTAAGTATGTGACAGTGAACATGTTCCCGTCCTGACACTCTGGTAGTTGAGGAATCTCATAATGAATTGAGTCCTTACAGCTGCCTTGTGAGGTGGGCCAGCTTTTCCTAGCAGTAAAGCACAGTCAGACCATAGCCTCCACCATCCTCCCCACCCTCTCCCTCAGGGCTGCTTAGTAGAGAAACATCAGTGTCCCATGTGGTATATACTTAACGTGCACCGGACATCTGGGCCTTATTTTATATTTCTAATCTTTCCAGCAACCTCAGGGTATAACTACTGCTGCCTCTGATTTATAGATGAGAAAACTGCAGTTCAAGAAGATTCTGCCGATTGGTGGCAAGTGCAGGCACTCTGTATCCCTCTCGGCCTTGTCTGTTTTGCTCGCCGTCTCGTAGTTCAGCACACATTTCTCAGACTCCTTTCTCTCCTGCCTTTAATCCATTCTTACAGCTCTCTACCCAAGTTAAATTTTCAGAACACAGGTCTAATTACACAGCTCCTCACAAACTTGGAAGGGGAAACCTCAGTGAGAACACAGCAGCACAGTGACTCAGGCTCTCCCAGGCTGCTGTGCTCCACCAGGCACCACTTCCCACTGCATACGGGCCTTTGTGGGGGTTACTGTTGGCCAATGTCATCTCCACCCTCTCCTTTGTTTAATTGTAGCAAAACCCCATTCTCTTCCTCCTCCCAACATCGAAGGACTTCTCCAGAGAGCAGCTCCCTCCTTTAGGCAATTTTGACAGTACATACTAACCCTATAGTCACCGATCACAAGGTTTATAGCCTTGTCATCAACTTATTTACTCACATTTGCCCCACTCCATTTCCTCCTGCCCCCTGCTACCCTGGATTCATGAGGGCAGATCTGAGCTCATGTTCACCTGTATCCCTGGCATAGCACTGGGTCTGCTATAGAGTAAGCTCTAAAAAGCTCCACCTGGATGCACACCGCTCTCTGCCTTAGCTCTACCCCACCCAGCAGGAAGATGAGCCCAGTGCAGGAATGGGAGAAGGGCTCCTTGCACCAAAGAGAAGAGCGTCAGACTACACCAGAGTGGTGACCACAGCCAGCCCCGAGATGTTACCCAACAGAAATGCAATTTCCAGACTGTCTTGATGCAACTTGTTAACGCAATAATTGACTGGATGATTGTAGAATGTAAGATAGTCAGGCTATGAATAGGCCACTCTTGGAGATGAGACACAAATAAGAGGTGTCTGCATAATCAGGGCGTAAATGCAAACAGGGCATTAAGCCTTCCTTTTTATTCTTAAAGAGCTGAAATGAGAAGAGTTCTCCCCCCAAAGCAATCTCTCGCTTTCTCTTTTTCTCGTTAATAAGCTTCAAGCAATTTAAAGGAAAGGTGTGATATTGCTCTCACAGATAAATAATAACTAAAAAATCATAATGTTGATGTGATTATATCTCCCCGACTAACGGGAATTAAAGGTAGATTCTTTTTATTAGTTTGCTGATCCTGGGCATCTGACTCCTCGGAACTGCTCAATACATCATGCCAGCTAATCATTCTTGTCATTATCTTTAATGTCTTATTAGTGGGTTTCATTCATCTGGTTTTTATCAGTTTCATTGGAGGCTGTTTTAATCTCATTTCAGTGGTGCTGATAAGCCTGTTAGTTTGCACAAATTGGTTTTGGTGACAATGTGTAGATAGCAATAATGTGTGATTTCCGAGTGGAAAAGAATAATCTATTCCGGCCCTAAAAGCCAGCCGGAGAGAGCAAAGGAGCCAAGCAGCGGCAGAGACAGTGGACTAAGTGCCCTAAAGCAGAAATGGAGAAGGTAGAAGAGAGGAAGAGAGGAGGAGAAAGAAAGAAAATGAGAAAGGAAACAGAGAAATTGTTACAAAGCCCCTCAAGAATGCTACCTAGGAAAATGTAATGGCCACTAGGTGGTCTGATTGACTCATGTCCCATCACAGCCATGGAGGGAGGCAGAGAGTAGACAGGGGACAGAGTCATGTGTTTTGCTCCTGAAAGTGGGGCACCTGATTCTCAGACCCTATTCTGACTCTGTCTACTCCGCAAGCAGACATCCCCGCTCCAGACCTTCTCCGGATTTCCCTCCTGTTCCAGAGGCCCTAACGTCAACCTGGCTGTGTGCCATTTGTCCAGCTAACAGAGCCGCTGCTTGGTCACTGCCGTGCCATAGGTTGGCCTCACTCTTCTTCTTAGAATAAAGCAGGCAATAAACCCACCAGGCTCACTGCTTTGAAACTGCATTAAGTGCCAATGTTAAAGTAATTACAGTTTCTCAGATTCCTAGACTTTGGTCGTATTCCAGTGGGGGATGGAGAATCAGTAACATGTCCTGTGAGCTGCAAAGCTAGCAATGGATGTCTGCTTTAGGAAAGCAGCCCCTCTTGAGTCCCTGATTCCTGTATCCTTGGGGTCCTGATACTCTGGCCAGGGAATGAGATTGTCCGTAACTACAGAGGCACCTTCCTTGGGGGCATCGATCTTGGAGCTAGTGTCTGAAAAATCCTACTCCAGATGAGCCATACTCTGATATTCTTGTGGCAAACAAAAACATTAAACAAAAGGGAAAGAAACATTTCAGGAGAAGCACGTCTCAGGATAGGCTTCAAAATCACTTGTCTCGGAGACAAACAAGTAGCAGGCGAATATAGACAGTCAATTATCAGGTGGTGTCTGGGGTGGGAGGGTGCTAATAATATTCCAAAGCCCCAAACTGCCAGAGCACTTCGCAGCTCCATTTCCAGCCCCTCTGCTTTTCTAGGAACATGTGGTCTGTGTTTGTCTGATTCATTCTCACAGCTCCATGTGTTGATATAAAGTCTGCTCTGAGATTCTGAGACTTATTTTTCTTTTTAGAAACCCAAAAGGCTCCGTTTCCCCCACACTTAAGCAAAGTGTTGACTTCTTTCTATTTTAGAGTCTGAAACTCTTCTCTAGACATTTCAGGTAATTTAAGGTTAGAAATTCACACAATCTCTTGCTATCCCCATGCTCTCATGTTTCTAGCTTACTTAAAAACATATCCATCCATCTTTTAAATTGTTCTTATAAGAGCAAAGAGTCAGGGATGACATTCCATGCCTGCCTTTTGACTCTGCTTCTAGGGAGAATTGGAATCCCAAGCCCATGGCACACAGAAACAGATTTCCAACCACTGCCTTAAGCATATACCAGAGCGATGAACCCTCCTCCTGAACTGCTTCGCCACTAAGGAGTCCGAGTAGCACTATCCCAGATAGCCCACTAGATAAGCTGGGTTTGCACTGCTTTGCAACTGAGTGCTGGTCCTTCAAGGGGAAACCATAACAGAAGTCTCCATAACTACCCAACCAAATGGGGGCATAGTGGATTTCACACAGCCTGACAAATGGATGACTTTTCTAAGTTAGATTTGGACTCCACAAGGTAGGACCACATACTATGAAGAAGGGGCTTGCCCCTTAGCTCAGTTCTTTAAGTGGCTGCTTCAACAAAGCAGTCAGGCTCAGGTTGCTGTGGTTCGATCCCCACAACACAAGCCAGCCAGTCATGCCTTGAAGGCATTCGGAGAAAAAAAAAAACAAAACACATACTATCATGAAGTAAACTTGAGGCCAGGCATCCAGGCCAGAAATCCATGTTCTGGAAATCCCTGCAGAGGTTAAATTATGTCTGTGTCTTTGTTCTTGCTCTAAACCATGCTGCTAACTCTGGAGCAAAATACATTTCCCCCTAGCCAGTATGTGCCACCTGTATTTGGATTTCTTGCCTTGGGACCTTGTAGATGAACTCAAGGCCTTTCAGAGGTCATCCTCTTCGACTCTCAATTTCCACTTTGACATCCATCTTAAAGGTCATGCATGTTGTGTGTTGTAGTTTAGACCTAGATGTCACCCCCAAGGTTCCATAGGATCACAGAGAGGACCTTAGGAAGGTGATTGGATTGAGGGACCATCATAACTGGCTTGCTGTAGAAGGTGGGACTGATCGGAAGAGAAGGACCACTGTGGGCATGACACAGGTTTTATCTCATTTCTGGTCCTCCCTTGACTTTGTTTCCTGGACACTATCGTGCAAGCAGCCCTTCCTTCCCTGTTGCCCTCTGCCAGGCCCTTCTGTCTTGGAACCAGCCAACTGCGGACTGCAACTCTGAGCTAATACAAATCTGTCATCCTTAAGTTGTGGATGCTAGCTGTCTTAGCAATAAAGCTAGTGACTAAAACAGTAGAGATCTGTGACTTATTCTTGAGCTCTCAAACTGTCATAGACACTATCGTTCCGTGTCCACCTACCTCTGAGAACCATGTGCAAAACAGGACCAACAGCTCCAACACTGAGCCAAGTCCACTTCAGATAGGCAGAGAAACGCCACAGTGGTGAGAGCAGAAGGTCCTCTCTCCTCTGCTCTTCTATGCACTTACAAGGGTTTCGAGGAACCCAATGGAGAAGGATACCTACCTACCTGTGGAAAGTGCTAAGAGCAGAGGACTCAGATCTGCTAATAACTTGATCCAAGTTAGTGAAGGCTGTTGGAAAACAGGCACCAGGGAAAGCAGGCATGTGCCAAACGGTCCATCTGCTGAAGCCTGGAATCCAAATGGTACAGACCTGATGTCAGGAGCACAGATGTAGCTGCCAACTGTGGTTTCTGCTGAACTTCTTCAAAACTTTTGCAGTGCAGCTGACATTTATTTGAAGTTTTCTCCCTCCCTCTACCCAGTGAGATAATATCACATTTTTCTGACCTGCATAGGGAGGAAGCATAAAAATAAAAGTAAGCTGTGCTACTCGAACTTCATTGCTTGCTCCGCATCTGACCCCGTGTGGTCACAAATGTCTCTTGAGCGCCAGCTGCTACCTGCCTACTTTCTGAGCCCCTGCTTACAGCTGTGGATATCACACATGCTGGAAACTAGAGAAGTCCCTGATGTGGTCTGGTGATGGCATCACCCAGAGAAACTTGTGTCCCCTCATTTATTACATTCAACATAGATTCAATATGGGATGGCTTACAGCCCCTAAGTAATTACAGAGAGACCCACGCCTACGTGGCCCGGGACTTGGAAGACTTAGCGTCCCTTCTTCCCTTTCCATTTCACCATGTCTACTGAGTCACATTTAATATTTGAAGAGTTAGATGTAGCCCAGTTATAACTGTGAACAAGCCGTGACCCCATCTAGAGAGTCAGATTCAAAGAAATACAACCTCTCCATTTGTTTAGGGAATTTTAATACAGTCTCTTTCAATAAAACTGTTGCAGGATGAATTCCTGGCCCTCAGTAAGAATTTGAGGAAGCTGTCATCCCCTATCACTCTGGTTCTCAGAGCTTCTCTTCACCCTGACTGGCTTGGATCCCCTTCATAGAATCTTCAGGCTTTCCATGGAAGCACCAGCTTCCTTCCCAGCTCTTATACCCATGCTCCCCCATTCCCCGGGGAGAAAGTCTCAGTTCTTGCATAGCAGCTGCACCCATCTTTGCTTCTCTTTTCTGTCTCTTATCACTCACTGCCAGAATTCCTCATTATGAAAGTCCAAGAACTGGGCCTCAGAGGGGCCTACAGCTCATCTCAGTGTAGGATTCTCCCTCTAGGACGAGGGATGGGAAGAGCCCAGCATGTGAGATGTGTTCCCTTGAGTGTCTGTGGGAGTGGAAGCTAGGGAAGGGATCTGTGATGCTCATGTGACTATTTTTTTTTCTCCAACATAC
>NW_004524707.1:4593901-4616376 GCF_000260255.1 Octodon degus
AACTAGATTAAAGAATCTCAGACCTGTGGCCAAAGTCAAGCTTCTTGCAGTTTTCTGTTCCTTTTAGTCCTTGGGGCTCAAGTGAGGAAGATGGAGGCCGGACTGGCACACAGTTCACTAAACCCCAGTAAACAGGGTCAGGAGCCCCAGAGGAGGCAAGACTTAAAGAGTTCCCTCTGAAGAGCAGGGGCAGAATAGGGTGCACCTTGGTACCCAGAAGACCTGCCACTCCTTGCCCTGGTCCCTCATCCACAGTCATCTTACCCTCTTGACACAGCAGAGAAAAAAAAAAGGTTCACATTCTGATGGAGAGTTTTTAGAAAACAGTGCTTGCTAAGCTGGGCCATAAATATGGAAATAGGAAATGATCTTCTCTAATTAATAAACCACTGCTGTGCCCTCAGAGGCCCTTGTAGACACTGATCTTTCCACAGAATACATTGTCCGATTTTCTTGAGTGTCTTTTCACACAAAAATGTACAGAAAGAGTAAGAAAGAATCAGGGGAGGGGGTGTTATTCAACAGCCCAGTTTCCATACTAAGCTAAGCTTCACGGACCCTTCTCACACCAAGCAGCCCCATCATCCCTGTCCCCAGCCCCAAAACCAGCTGGGTTCAGGGCCCTACACTTTCACCAATAAGGGAAAGAGGACACCTCCTTCATGGCAGTTTTATTTTCAAAACAAAGTAAGCCATGATCTGAATGTCTACAGCAGTAGAGCAGCTCACTGGAGTAGGAGAGCTGAAAGACTTCTACCCAGTGACCCGAGAGAGCTCCAGCCATCAGGCAGCCCTTCCACTTCTTCCCCTATAAAAACAGAGATTATTAACAGTACAAGCCTCACAATGCTGTCAGAAGAAATAAATGAGTTGATGCATGTAAAAGACTTTGAACAGTATCTGGCATAAAGGGATATGAACTACGGATTTCCCAGCATTGCTGTGGTTTAATACAGAAGTAAATAGAATATTTAAATGCCATCACAATCATTTTATGAACATTTCTAACAACATGAAAATGCTCACGCTTAATTGTTAAATTTAAAAGTTAAAATTAAAATGTTCGCATGCCATTTCAAACCATGTTTCAAAATTATAGTAAATATATAGAACTATAACAAAAGCCTAATTGGTTATCTTTGGTAGCTGGATTATGAAAGATCTTAATTTTTCCTTATGCTTCCATGCATGAATTTTCTGTTAATAGTCTGCACTCATTTTAAAATTAAAAAGTGTTTATTTTAATGTTTTAAATCTTTCTGGTGTCTAGAGTAGATGTTCCAGTCTAAGCATCTGGCAGAAAATTCTTCCTTTCTGATCTGGATATAACTCATACTCAGACAGTAACTTCTACTTTTGATGGAAGAAAAGCATTCCTTTGTGGGCCATAAATTACTCTGCTCCTCCCCCATCCTTCTACAAACTCTGGCCCTCCTGTGGGTGTCTTTGCTGGCCTGCATTCCTCAGCTGCAGGCAGGTATCTGGCTCTGCTCTTCCTGGGAGGGGCTGCCCACCTGGAGCCCAGTAGCTGTTCCCAGCCTGAAGCTTGAGAGCCCCAGTCCCCCCAGTTACTCTGTGCCATATTTCCACAAGAATTTACTATTTAATGACAGAGTGTGCTAAAGGCCAAGAAGGATGGCTCAGCCCCCTGTTCTCTGGTGACTGCATTCCCCACTCAAGGGAGAAGGCAATTTGGAATAACAAGACCTGAATTACTCTAGCCACAGGTTTAAGGGTGAGCCTCCAGACCTTCGACTTTCTGAAACTTTCCCAAAACAGGAGGTCCAATTTTGACTCTTGTCTTTGAAGTTTATTGCCAGTTGCAATGGAATGGAATGTTTTGCATGTCTATGAGTTTAGATTCAGGTAAGCCAAAAGAGTTTGTCTGCTGACAGTATCACACAGCTTAAGCTAGCTTCAGCATCCACCCACAAGAAGAGTGACAACTTGGATGGGTATTGTCTTACAGATGTAGGTCCTCAGTTCTGACACCACCATGAACTCACACCCAGTGAGATGGACTCAACCCCAGGTCCTGCACACAACTTCCACTTCAGAATTCCTCTCTGGCTTGCCAAGTTTTTGTCCTTTTTTAGTGCCTTTGGGCTGATCAAAGCCACAGAACATTGTAATTAGAAGAGACTAGCCTTCCCCAAGTTGTCCCACTTATCACACAACTGGTTAGAAATAATAGTAGCAATAGGAACAGCAGCAAACAGACAGGATATAACCAGGCACTATTCTCAGGGGTTTTTCCTTATTCTCATGTTTTAAATACTAAGATTTGTTTAATTTATACCACAACGCTCTAAGGCAGATACAATTTCTCTCCATTTCATGGGTGAGGAAACTGATGCATGGAGGAGTGGAGTAACTCCCCAAGTTCCTAAGTTGCCGCGATTCAAGTCAACTCACATAAGGCCAAGACCTCAGTCCCCAATTTACCATTCAATATTTTCTTTCTTTTTTTAATGTATTTGATACAGGGTCGCACTACGCAGTTCAGACTCATAGTGATGTGATCCTCCTATTTTCAGCCTCCCCAATGCTGGGATTACAGGCATGCACCACCATGCCTAGACTTGGTCACCTCAGCATGCTGGGGGCAGGGTCAGCATGGTAGGGAGCACTAGGGATCAAACCCCAGTTCCTGTACTTACCTAAGTAGATGCTTAGTCCTCTGAACTATCTTGCTGGCCCTTTCCACTCAATATTTTCCGTAAAATACCAGCTACTGTCTGGAACTCAAAAACAAATAGTAACAACCAACACTCCAGAACCTTGTCCCTGAGTCTGCCAAGCCAGATGCAATCTAAACAAAATAATCACAAAAAGTGCCAAAGAGAGTCCACTTGACTTTAACTTAAAAACATTTTCTGACCTCCCTGTCTTGTGTGCCAGGTGTGGCAGGAAATTGGAAATAAATAAAATTAGTTTCATGCAACTTAAATAATCGGAATAAGGAAGAATGAATTAAGTGCTCAGTATAACACAAGTGGTAGGAAAGGTCCTTTTATCTGTGACATTTTTAAGGCCTAAGCACAATACAAACATCAAACTGCAGTGAGACAATGACACCAGTCCTCCCACCAACACCAACCCTCAAAGTAAAGGAGGTCAGAAGAGGTTACAAAGAGAATAAATGCACAAGTCACAAATGTGCTCGGAGGGAGCTGGTGCTAACCTTGCACCAAGGAAAAGGCATCTGAGGTAGGAGCTTCTGCTGTTTTCTTCTCCTATTACAAAATGAGCATGATGTGGATGTAGAACTCAGAACCCTCCCCAGCCCAGCAAAGGTACCACTGGTGTGTGCACACACAGCCCAGCAGCTCTCTTCTGGGCACACACCTCCCACTGCCTGCACTCAGCAGTTCTCCTCAGTGCATAGCCTGGCAGGGTTTGGGAGCAGGGTTGTCCCTCCTCCTCCAGGCTGGCCTGGCTTCTCCACCATTACACAGCAAATACGCATATGATATGAAGGTTACTTTATTGCCCTGAGAGGACATGTCTCCCAAGCGATCACTTCCTTGGAAGTAGGAAAGTGTGATGAGAAACACAAGTCATGCCCTTGGAAGAGAGTTCATACACTGACCAGTAGATGTGATAAAGCAGCTTAGACTCCCAGCCCAGGCTACACGAAACGCCACACTAGAGGCATCTGTGCTTAATAAAACTAATAAATCAAATGCTTAGTGGGACCTCCCCAGCTGCATTTTAGCCCTATAATTGGTGTACTTGGATGATATGAAAATAAAAAGCATTGAGTCAGCAGAGAAGCCACCGACCTCTGTGATGAGCCCTCCAGCATCTCTAGGGTTTGTCTTCCCCATGATTTGTGTGGGGAAGGTTATCAGAAGCAAAGTCCCTTTCCTAGAAAAACACCAGGCTACACATTTGTGCCTTGGAAGTAGGAAAGTGTGACGAGAAGCATGCCCTCCTCTGGGGGTTCTACAAGGACATTGTAAAAGCCAGAAAGTGGTAAAGACAAGGCAGAAATGAAAAAAAAAAATATATATATATATATATTTCCGGTATATTAATTTGTTGTATGTGCTGCATTTGTCCCCTTCATGTATTTTCTAACAGCCTTTAAGATGTACAACATCATCCCCTTATTAAAGTGAGAAAAGCTATGTGTCCCTTGAGTGATTGGTCCAGTGGCAGGACTGGTTGATTCCAGAAACAGTGAAAGACAAAACTGCAGAAACCTGGACTACTCAGCCTTGAGACAACAGCAGCCAAGACCGATTCCCATGAACTCTATTAGTCGAAGATTATTCTTTGAAGAATGGAAACTTTCGCATCAGGTCAGAAGAGTTACATAGAGACAGGATGGGTACAGGAGGAGGGATGACATCATGCATCTTGGAGAGCTGTTTTACTGAAAAGAGAGCACAAGAACTCCTTGCCGGGGGAAAATCTAAATCAACCAGAGAATTTGGTGTAATAATACTGTGCAAAGGATGCTTGATAAGGTCCAGGCCAAGACCCTGGTGCTCAGGCAACATGACTTTCAGCATGCAGCCACCTCTCTGACCTTCAGCTTGCTTTGTAAGCTGGCGATGGTAGCAGCCAATTGGAAGTATTGGAGGGAAGCAGTAAATGGAATGATGTATATAAAATGCCTGATAAACCCTAAAGTGCTGCCAGGCATGGGCTTTGCTGTTATTCCACCTTTCTGGAACTTTTTATATGGATAATACATGCTGAAGATAGAGGAATGGACTAAATGACTTACTATGGCTTTTTTTTTTACTGCAAGAGGTAGGTTATTCAAAGCTTGGGAGTGAAGTCAAGCTGTTTGCAGGGATCATTCACTTTAGTTTTCAGAAATCCTTCAGCCTAAAATAAAGATTTTGTATCTCCCCCACTTTCCCAACAAAAGGTTTCAGGGATGTAGCTCCACCTTTGATGGAGTTTGAGAGATATGGAAGGGTCAAGGCCAGCCCTCTCCTGTCAGGAAAGAAGACAAAGAGGATAAAGAGGGTAGGAATACTGAAGAGCATTCACAATTTGGGAATAGAAGAAGAAATAGTCTTTTGTCTTATTTAATTTAATTTGAGTCACAATTTTACTGCCTTTAGGACTCTGGTGGAAGCAATGTGTGATAGGACACAGCTGCTTGCCCAGGGCCGAAACACAAGAGAGAAGCTGAGGACAGGGCTGGAGTCCTCTTCAAGGACACACCCCCAGTGACCTATGACCTCTCATCAGGCCCCACCTCTTAAAGACCCCATTTCCTCCCAATAGCCCCAGGAAATAACATGTATGTATCTTAATAGATGGGCCTTTAGAGGGTTTGTAAGATCCAAACTATAGCAGCTGATGAGGAGAGATTGGCTCAAAAATGTTAAGAAACGTAGATGTACACGACTACAAAAATAGAAATTCACACAGATATTCTTAGCACAATGAATTAAATAACAAAGCAGCCTGGATCTTATCTGTAGTTTGTTTCAATCATGAGAAACTCCAGCTACTTCACAACCAAACCCTTAGTCTCTCAATGCTTGCATTGAAAAAACTTCCTCATTTTTAATAGAATCATAACAGTTTGGACTTTATGAAAGATTTTACATATGCTTTAGGTATGATTTTTTAAAATCTTTCTCTACAGGTCACCCCAAATCCTCCATACAACTAGTGTAGTTGTCAGAAGTATCTACAGTTACTAAAGAAGTTTGTAGGTTAAAGGCTACATTAGGGCCAGGGAAATGGCTCACTGGAATAAGCACTTCCCTGGCAAGTGGAAGAGCCTAAATTCAATCCCCAGTTCTGTAAATAAATAAATAAATAAATAAATAAATAAATAGGCTAAATTCACTCCAGCTTGGCACAGGAAAGATGTGTATGCGAGATATCTCAGACCTCACAGAGGTGCTTCCCAAGGGCATTTTTTTCTTTCTTTCTTTCTTTCTTTCTTTCTTTCTTTCTTTCTTTCTTTCTTTCTTTCATTCTTTCTTTCTAAGCTGGAGTATTTGGTACAGTGTCTACAGGGTCTCACTACACAGATCAGACTTGTAGTATCCTTCCTGTTTTTCAGCCTCACAAGCACTGGAATTACAGGTGTGTGCCACCATGCTCAGTCTCAGTCCCTGTCTCAGAGGGCCCCAGAGGTGGGGGCGGGACTGGCACAGCACTCTGGGGAATTGAACCGCAGTTCCTGGGTCTGCCTAAGCAGGTGCTTTAATCTGCCGAGCTATCTGGCAAGCTCTCCATCCCAAAGGGTTTTCTTGGCACACAGATTCTGATAATGCTGCGCACCCTGCAGAGTTGGAAGTGATCAGCAAAGCCAGCCATCCTCTTGTGCTAGTCTGATCGATCCCAGGGACTACTCCGCAAAGCCCTGAGCTCGATGTGAGGTGGCAAATGCCTACTTTACCCCATGCTTTGTCTCAGAGAGCTTCCTGTCAACATGGGACAGGAAGTGGGGTGCTGTGTCTTGTCACAGAGATAATGAACATTGACTTTCCTGTGCCAGGCTGATGCTGATCTAACCTTCAGTCTATAAGGAATTATTAACTGTAGATACTTCTGACAGTTTATCTAGTCTTGTGGAGGTTGTGGGGTGACTGGTAGGGAAAAGTTTATCAGAATTATGCATAAATCACACCTAAACCATACTTAAAATCTTAAGTCAGTTAATTGTGGTATGTCAACTCAACTGCACTAAAAAATGTCTAGCGGATTAGCAAGGTGCTCTCCTGCATGCTTCATGCGATAGTTCTAGAGAGCATAGGCCAGCAGGCCAGTAAACTGAGCAGAGAAAGGTCCACCCTGGTTGAGGATGACACCATCCAAGAGGCTTGCAGACTGGATGGAATAAAATAGGAAAAAGAGGGACGTAAATTTGCATTTTTTAAAAAGCTCCATTCTGCTTGATCAGGTGTGTCTTTTGTTGCTGCCATTTTGGGTAGGCATCAGACTCCAGTTTCCTCTGCCTTTGAGGCAGCCTCACATCCGTGCCTCTCCAGGTGGCTGCCAGGATGTCAGTCTTAGGCTGGCAGTTCATCCCTCATCCCAATTTTTCTGTGACTTCTGGTTTCTTGGATTGAGCAGCCACTAGAGCCACTGGTTTTCCATTATGCCAGCCGCTGTACGCTCTCCTACCTCTGATCGTATGCTGCATAACAAATCTCCTTGTTTTAATATGACAGAGAGAGAGAGAGAGAGAGAGAGAGAGAGAGAGAGAGAGAGAGAGAGAGAGATTAGATAGATCTTCTTCTCTAGAGAAGCCGAACCAATATCCCTTGACTTTAGTGTCACATGAGTATACTAGATATTAGAAGAGGAGTAAAATCACCCCAACATAGTTGAGATTTAGGAAATTCTGAAAAGATCCTGTGAAAATTCACTAAGCCTATGATATCTCCTCAATATTTTATTCACTATGAGTAAATGGTTTGCAGAATGTTATTATAAAGCCAATTAAGATCGGAATGTTTGAGAGTTTTTCATGTGCTTCTTGGACATCTGACCCCAGTATTAGCAACAGGAAATTTCAGTGCCTGCGAAGTATATTGTTCATTACAGCACTGGATTTTAAACTTGAATGTAACTGTCAAAATGCAATATTATAATCCTTTACATTATGAAATTATTTCTACTTTCAAAAGGATGTTTCCATTTGGGAACTGTGTCATCTTCATAGGGTTTATTCATCAGACAGCTTCCACACAGAACTTGTTACCCTTCATTTACACATGAAGTAACTGAGGTCCAGAAAAGTTGCCCAAGACCACCCACAAGGGCTAGCAGAGGCAGCCGTAGAATCCTGTGCCTTCCTGCCAGGCCCAGGAGGGAAGATGAATGAATCACCTGGCATGAACAGAGGTCAGGCTAGGAGCCTGGTACTGATGCTTTTATGCAGAGTCCACAGGTCCTTGGAGGAAAAAGCACTATGGAAGCCCAGAAAAGCAAGCTAATTAGCACAAGGGAGGTCCCTTGAAGATAACATCTCAATCAGAAGCTCTTCGAAGGTCTCCTTGCCAGCAGGGAGGGCTGTAAACCCAGCGCTTCCCGTGGTGCAGAAATCAAAACCACAGTTCAGCCATGTGTCTCTTGCATGAATCTCTTATAGAACAGGAACCACAGCAGAATAAGGATCTCCAGGCTGTGCACAGGGAACTAGCCTGTAGACTGAATGTTTGCACTGACCCAGGCCTGCTGTGAATGGGGCCGAGTGTTGCTTGCAGCTAGAGCTGCTCCTCTGGGTAGGAAGATGACTGCTAGGAAGCTGAGGCAAGTAGAGAAACTGTTGAATTCCTCAGTGTGCCAGTCATTTTGCATGTATCTTGGCATTAATCCTCCTGGCACCTGGGGAATAAGGACAGCTGCACTCTCCTCCTGGGGTGGGGGGGCCCTGCGGAGGTTAACAGGTGCATTCTGGGTCACAGGGGAGGCGAGGAGCAGGCTTCCAAGAGTGTCTAACCAAAAGCCCCTGATTTTTGAACTTGTAGTTCCAGGCCAAACAAGTCACTGAAATGAGTGTGAGAAAGAATGAAACACCAAGGCTTAGACTGCAATTTTCCTCTGAGCGTATTTCTCCGCAGGAGGACCTGCGGCACTGTGCACAGGGCCCAAGACAAAATAGATATGCAGAGTCAATCTTGTTTTTTGAAAATTAAGGGTTTTAAAATAGAGCATTAGATGAAAGACAAGGTCCTTCTAAGCACGAGGCAGCATGCGTCTGCACAGATCTTATGGCCATGAAGCTGAAACTCTGCCAAGGAATCTGAAAAGTGAAAAGCCAAAAGCCTTCAGAGACACATCTGGATGCAGTCTCATGGGTTAGAAAACATGGTTGTGTGGCTTAAAAGAGCCTTACATCAGACCGTGGGTCTGTTCATCACATGTACAAACACACACACACACACACACCCATACACACACCCCCATACACACACACCCATACACACACACCCATACACACACACCCATACACACACACGCCCATACACCCCCCCCCACACACACACACACAGGCACAAGCACTGCCTGGGGGAACTCACAGATCAAGACTGATAAAAAATTACACAGCAAGGCCCTGGGGGCAATTGTAATCCTTTCTCTAATCTCAGGAAGATTCGGAATAGCATCCCGTGACACAGCACATAAGAGAACATCACCCCTATTGCAGCTGTCACTTGTATCTGCAATCGGGTGAATTATAGAGATTAGCCACGTCCACGAATTACTGCACTTTTTGCATTGTTCTGTGCATGGCCCTTCTTAAGGTGGACTTGCTCAGCTTCCTTTCGGCCTCTGGAGAAGGTTTCAGAAGCTCTGTGCTGCCCCCCAGCGTTAAAGAGGTAGGCAGCCCGACAGAGCCACGCAGGCCTGAAGCTCCGCTGGCTGGAGCCCTCCCAGAAGCACGGAGAGGGCGGCAGTGCTCTCCTGGACTGAGTCCAGCTCACATCAGAGGCCTCATCCTGCATCACCTCAGTGACATTAAAATTGCATCCTCCTTTTTCACTAAACAAACTTGCAGATAAGAGCTGAGCTGCTTTTTAGGTGAACTTGTTATGTTTTACAGACATTTAGTTAAACATTTACTAATTTTGATGTTGAGTTTTCTTTTTGAGTTACAAATCCAGTGTTGGCGGAGCATGGGATAGAAGACGCTTTAACATTTCCTCAAGTCAGAAACATGCGAAGACCCCTGTAAAGATAGATGTGAAAGCAGAGGAAAGCCACGGAAAAGGAGGGCACGGGAGAGCTGGACCTGCCACTTCCGCCAGCCAGTGCACCGTAAGTATTAGCAATGTGGCTATTTCCACATGAGCAGCTCTAGCTTGCTTGATTTATCTAGATGTGCCACAGGCATTTATCGGATTGCTGGGGACTGAGAGCCCTTAATACCAAGACTGAAGGTTAAAATACCAAAAGAAGGAAAGAAAGAAATGCCTGGTCCAGTGCATTGCCTGCTCCAAAACCCAGAAAAGGCTCTGCCTTCCCACAGCAGTGGGCTGTGGCTGCTACCAGCCTGGCACTCACACCGAGTCTCAGGCCCTTCATACCTTGTGTCCCTCAAGGGGGAAAAGAGAGAGGGGATGGTCAGCAACTTCCTCATGTGGGATAATAAAAGCTAGAACTCCTCCTCATGCTACTGGAAGGACAGGAAACAGGAACATAGTAGCTCTCTGCTCCTCCCGACTGGACTGTGGACCCATTAATAGAATCACCCAACTTCGTGTCAGAGGGTGGGGCAGCAAAGCCAGGGGACACGGAAATAATTAGCTATGTAGAAATGGGGACAAACTGGACCTGGAAAACCAATGCTGAATTCATGCTGGAAGAAGCTACAGAGGGCTGAGTCTATCTGCTCTCAGACAGAACTGAAGTAGGTCTGTTTGCCCACCTTGCTACTGATGGACTGATTTTACATTCCTACCCCTCCATGGATCTAAGATTTCTATAAATTTAAGAAATTTAGATACCTTATTTTGCCAAGTCATCTCTCTTTATCCCACTTTTATTATGTGTTCTTGAAGGTCTTTATCTTTAACCTTATGATTAAGACTCTGTTTCTTCCTTTAGCTAAGTTTTTATAACATCTTACTGTAAACCTGAGGAATCCAGCCTGTAAATCCAGATGTGGGGGTCACACTGCCCAGAGCTGTCCAAGCCTTGGAGAATAGAGGACCACTCTATCTAGAGCTGCTCCTCCTCACAAAAACCTTCCAGACTGTCTCCATCGAAGAGGTTGTAACAGGCCTCTAAGTCATAAAAAAAAGGACAACCTCCAGAAAGTTTTTTGTTCTGCTGTCTTTTAGAATTTAAACAAGGGAGGTGCTATTTGGGGGTCAACTTGGCCTCCTCTCTGTCAAAGGACACCAGTCAGAGCCCTGAACATCCATGGGGGAGTTGTAGGGACCCCAAAGCCCTCCATGTAGAGATGGTGTAAATAAAAGCAGCCCCATCCCATTTCTTTGTATGTCCCCAAGGATTCTAAACTTTTATGACAGAAGTTAGTCTACCAGCACTAGGGGAAGCTGAGCTTAGAAATAGGAAAACCCCATCTAGCACTTGTGCCAGAGCTGAGTCCCACCCTGAGACCCTAGATCTGTCCTTGTGAAGGCTGGACAATGGGGGGGTTGGTGGTGCTGTGACATGAGCCCAGGACCTTCACATTGAGCTTCATCTCCAAGCACATCTGCTCTTTTTTGCTAAAGTTCTGTGACAGTGTCTTTCTGTGTTGACTTTTTGCCCAGACTGGGCTCAAACTTGTATTCCTCCTGCCTCAGCCTCTAGGAGTACTGGAATTACAAGGCATGTGCCACCATGCCTCTATCAATGACAGTCATAAAATATTTTAAAATAAAATCCCTACTGAGATCTCTGCATTCCCAGCACACCAAGTATTGAAACTTCTTTCAGCACCACGATTATTCTGGTTTTACAAATGGGTGGGTATACATCCACCCAAATGTTGTCACTTCAGTCCTGCACTTCTGAAATCTAGAAGGAAAGATGACAGATGTATGAAGAAAGGCCACATTAAATTTGCTGTAAATTCTACACTATCTGCTGAAGGGAAGGAGAAAGGAAGTCAGATTCTACACCAGATGAAAGGTGTGCTTCAAGAATGGAAAGGAGTTTTGGAACTTTACCCATGTAATGTGCGTCTCACAGCAAATGCCAGCCAGCTACCTAGCTCCTACGGAACATGGTGCTGGTACAAGCTGCAGATGTAGGGATGAACAAAGTAAACCCAGACCCCAGCAATTCTGGATAAAAATGTTCCTAGAACTACATTTAAGGAGTAGTGACTCTTGCGGAGGATACTTCCATCCGCTAGCAATTTTGCACTTTCTCTGTATCTAACTATGGCCTAAGAAGGGTATCGCTAAACTGGAAGCATCTATTGCTCCTGCACCAAGCATGTCAAATTTGGGGCAGAAGCTTTATGGGTCTTAGTTTTCTGCTGCTGCTGTAGCAATTGCCACAGATTTAGCCATCTCAGGCAGCACAGATTTCCGGTCTGACCCATCTGAGGTCAGAAATCTCCCTGGGCTAAAATCTAGGTGTCAGCAGGGCTGCGTTTTTTTTAAAGGCTCTAGAGGAGAATTCATTTCCTTACTTTTCTAGCTCCTTGAATTCCTGGGCTGGTGCATCTTCCTCCATCTTCAAAGCCAGCAACACACAGTCTTGGAGTCCCTGAGACTTAGCCTCCAGCCTGCTAAACAGAAGGACTACAGTGACTTCCCCCTGCTCACCTCAAGATTGTGAATGTCCTCCTCACCTCAGGCTGTTAAGCTAGGCACTTCTGCAAAGCCCTGCCTGCCCTCTAACCTCACGGAAACAAACTTTTGGGAACTAGGATACAGGTTTGAGGTGTTTTTGTGGTTTTTTGTGTTTTTTGAAGGGCCATTTTTTTTAACTATGTGACATTTCTTGTTTGTTTTCTAAATTAGCCAACACAAAAAGATGAGATTAGAAAATGCAAAATACAGCCACTTTCAAAACACCTAATGTTCCTTCAGAAACAATCTTACCAAATATTCTGTAATGTACTTTTCTCACTTGGCACCATAATAGGATCATCCTCCCACATGGACAAATAAGGGTCTATCCCTCAGCATCGGAATGACTCTCGGTGCTCAGAGAGGGTTCGGTAATGGCCCTTGAGCACCTAGGTTGTTTCCATGCACACAGCTAATGTTATCAACAGCCTTGTTCATGCACATTTGTCTGTTTGCCTTGTATTTTCTGAGAGGGAGTTTCTAGAAATGTGATTGTTGGGCCAATGACTGAGGCTGCTTTTAAAGGTTTAAGTAAGTATGGTCAGAGGATCCCACAGGAGGTTGTGACCATTTGCAGTCTCCCTTACAGAGCTGGACAGTGATGCTGATGGCATCAGACACTCAGTCTTTTACCAAACTGATAGATTAAATTAAATTCCCATTGTCACTTTCATTTATAGTTCTTTGATAACCAGTAAGGTTGAGCATTTTTTGTATATTGATTTCTATTCAAAGTTTTTCTGTTGCTTCCTACCTTACGACCCTTCCATATTAAAGTGTTTATGTTTTCTGAACAAGTTTTGAAAACTCTGTGTGTTAACCTTATATTTGACAATATTTACAAATATCATTGGAATTAGTAATTCTATAAGAAATTATTATTTAATTAAATTGATCAAGCTTTTTTGTTCTTTTTGCAGTACTGAGGGTTTAAACAAAAGCCTTTGCACTAAGCTACATATCCAGCCCATCTCTTAAAACTTTCATATTTTGAGGCGGAGTCTCCCAATGTCGAGACTAGTCTCCAACTTGCAATCGTCCTACCTCAGCCCCCCAGAGTGCTGGAATCACAGGGGTGTGCACCCATGTCCAGCTCGGCGTTTTATTTGGAGTGTCTTCCTCAGGCTTTACACTTAGTACCTGGGGGTACTAAGTTCTCATAAAAATAATCTCTGGTCTGGCTGTTAATCCATCTAGATTGTTTGGCAAGTGTGTGTTTGTGCCATTTGCAAATAGCCTTCTGTTAAGACAGCCACACGGATCCCAGGAGATGCAGCTCCCTGGGGGCCAACATCAGGCTCCACACGTAGTGTGGCCCTGTCCAGAGCTTCAGCAGCCACATGTGTAATCAAAGTTATGAATGAGAGCTAATTCATTGTGCTTTTTAGACAGACTGAGGAGCTGGGGGGGTGCCTGGCCGGGGGGAGGAGCTGGCAAGGGGGAGGAGCTGGCAGGGAGGGAGGACCTCCCGCCTCTTCTGGTCAGTTGAGCTAGCACCAAGACTCAGCTCTGCTTTTCAGGAGGAGTAGCCCCATTTAATTTCCCATGCCCCTAGCCTTCTAAGGTCAATTAAGACTCAGGACATATGAGAACTTGTACTGTAACGTCACGTACCTCGGTAGTGTCCCAAATTTTCTGATCAAGAAGATTATGGGGCCAAAGAGGAAAGTGATCGATGACATAGAGTGGGCCTAAGGAGAGTCACAGGGGGAGAAGATACTCTCTCAGGCTTTCACAGAGAGCACATTGGCCAAGCAATGGCCGTGACTCATCCACATGGCTGCACTGATAAAGGTTCTACAATCTGAGGTACAGGATCTCAGGACAAATCCTGAGGGCATTTCACTGACCTTCTCAGACCAAAAAGCTACAACTCTTGTTGCATAGGTCCTGCTTTACCTTGGTCTTAACCATCCAGCAGAAAAGTATGAAGACGAAATTCTAAGAAATAAAGCCATGCTGTTAAGTTGAGCTGTGGGGGACTCAGGTCAATAATTTCTGACATTGCCAGTTAAACAGAAGACTCAATGCTATTATGGGCTACTGGACTCTTTTAGAATATTTTGCTGAGTTTACACACCTATAATATTCAATAACGGAACTTAGAAAAAATGGGGTATACAGATGAATGTCCATTTTGTATCTGTGTATTCAAAGTGGTTGGGATAGATATATAGTTACATTCTGTTAATGAATAGAATGATTTGTTCTAATGGTGTTTGTAAATAGGATCACAAGTCCGCATCTTGTTCAGCAATTAACCACTAAGAAGAATATATGCAGTGTATTATTTGTTGAAAAATAAAAATAAATAAATTAATTAATTAATTAATTTCCCATGCCACCATTTCCTGTTCCTCAGGTCCCCAGGGGAGGCAGAGATCTGAGGTGATGGGGTCCAGTCCCACGCAGTCCTGGGCTCAGCCTGTGCTGCTAAAGCCTGAGGCTAAGGGAGTTGAGAGGGAGCAGGGATGGAGGGTTAGAGAATCAGAACCTAAGGCTGCCAAAGGCCCCTGGCCTGCTGCCTACCGCAGGGAGGCACCTCTGTGGGTTCACTCAGCCAGAGCCTGCATGGGACAGCCAGGCTGGCATGCAGGTGACTCTGCTTCCCAGACAGGTTTTGCTGCACTGTGAACACCAGAGATGCAGAGATGAATGCAACTGGAACTCTAAATCTTAGAACGTTTTGTGGAATAGAAGAACTATGAGCTGAACAGCCCTTCCCTCCCTGGCCTATAGACAGGACAGAGAAGTGGTGGCTAGAGGAGGGTCAGAAGAGCCTATGGCATCCATCACTGAAGTGGGAAAGGGAGTCGCCCTGGCTCTTTACTCCACTGATTCAGCAAGCAGCTACTGGGCCCATGTCCACTCCTTGCTTGCGCTGCTCCCTTTGCCCCCTCCACCCACATGGGGGTGCACAGTTACCTGGGTCTAATTCAGGGTCTGCCTCTATGCCAAGGCCTTCCTTGACATCATTCCCATCTTTCTTCCTGACTCCTCCTTTTTCTCCTTCTTCTTCTTGCCTCAACTCTGTCTACATAGCAGCATTCTACAGTGGCTTGAGAATCTCGTGGACTTGGACTCAGTTGATTCCTCCTCCTAATCCTTTGGTCTTTGTAGAGCACTTGGGTACTGACTTACAGTTGGAAGCCTCAGTTTCATCATCTAGGAGATGTCAAGACCCCCACATAGGGATACTACATAAAGATGCTGTTCTGCACCTTAACTCATGGGAGAGGCACAAGAGAAGGAATCTGGCTTCCATGTGCTTGTATTCATTGGCTGAGGCCATAAAACATGAGAACATCAAAACCATGAAAAGATACATAGAAAATGCTTCAACTGCACAGAGAGGGAAGAGGTCTTGCCAGCCTGGAGTGACCAGGATAGAAAAGGGATCATTAAGCTTATCGAAGAAAGGGTCAAATCCCACAGTTTACCTTTGTGGGAAAGGTTATGACTGAGGAAACTCCATGAGCAAGAATAAAGGAGGCATAACCTCACTATTTCACTACATTTCAAACATCTTAGGCATAATAAGGAACAGGTAGCTTGATAACGTAAATCGTTTGATAATAACAATAAGCTTGTCTTCTGGATGGTTAACAACCCAAGTTTGCAGACCAAAATTAGAGAAAAAGAAGGGCTACAAGGAAAGCCAATATTTTGGCCCTACCCTTCTAAGGTCAATTAAGACTCAGGACATATGAGAACTTCTACTGTAACGTCATGTACCTCGGTAGTGTCCCAGATTTTCTGATCAAGAAGGTTATGGGGCCAAAGAGGAAATCGATCGATGACATGGAGTGTGCCTAAGGAGAGTCACATGAGGAGAAGACACTCTCTCAGGCTTTCACAGAGAGCACATTGGCCAAGCATTGGCTGTGACTCATCCACATGGCTGCACTGACAAAGGTTCTACAGTCTGAGGTACAGGATCTCAGGATAAATCCTGAGGGCATTTCACTGACCTTCTCAAACCAAAAAGCTACAACTCTTGTTGCATAGGTTCTGCTTTACCTTGGTCTTAACCATCCAGTAGAAAAGTATGAAGATGAAATATAGGAAGTAAAGCCATGTTGTTATGTTGAGCTGTGGGGGACTCATGTCAATAATTTCTGACATTGCCAATTAAACAGAAGACCCAGTGCTATTATGGGCTTCTGTACTCTTTTAGAATATTTTGCCGAGTTTACACACCTATAATATTCAACAACGGAACTTAAAAAAAAATTGGGGTATAACTATGAATGTCCATTTTGTATCTGTGTATTCAAAGTGGTTGGGATAGATATATAGTTGCATTCTCTTAATGAATAGAATGATTTTTTCTAATGGTGTTTGTAAGTAGGATCACAAGTCTGCATCTTGTACAGCAATTAACCACTAAGAAGAATATATGCAGTGTATTATTTGTTGAAACTGTACTTTCGATTTGATTTGAAACTGTCTCATTGCTATATGTTTATCAATAAAACTTTGAAAAGAAAAAAAAGAATAAAGGAGGCAAAGTCAGGCTGTGCTCAAAGAAAAGAAACCCCAGATTCCAACAGTTATTAACAAAATTTTACAAATTTGATTTTAGCGCTTCAGAAACCAAAGTTCTATGGACATGAACTAACATTATTAGCATTGTTTTGAGGATCAACTCGATTTATTATATATTTCTTAACAAGTTAACAACATAACATAATTGTCCAGAGGGAAAAGAACAGCTGCAATTCTTGGATCAATAAAATTGATCCAAATTACATCTGATTGGACATGAGAAAAGGGAAAGAGATGTCAACAAGAACTTATTCTTGGCAACTTGTAGTATGGTGTGGTCCTGGAAGAACCTGAACCCACAGAAAACCACATTTTGACACACGGAGATGAAAATCCCAAACCCAGTAGGAAGTGGAAGCAGGAAAGGGAGGCTATAGAAATGGTTGGCATGTGAGTAAAATTTAGGGGCTTAGCCATGTAAATGAAATAATGGAAATTGTGTGAATGAATGAGATACCCACACTGTAGAAATGAAACAGACAAAATTGTCACTGGGAAGTACCTTAAGTAATGCTTCTAATAGAGGGAGCAGGGACAGAAGACAAGATTGAATTAAAGCAACACCACATGTGCAAAAATTCTCTGAGGTTCCCTTCACTTATTTCAATTACCATCATTCCTCAAGGTCTAGCACAATTCTTATGTGAAGCAAATAGTAATAGCTTGAATTTGTTGAGCATATACGGGTGTTAAGCACCATGCTAAGCACTTATGTGTATTATGTTATTTGCATAATTGTATATATGATGCAAGTATATTAATTATACTTATTTTACAGATAGGAAATTTTGAGTCAGAGGAGTTTATTTATTTTTTTTGGCGGAACCGGGGATTGAACTCCGACCCTTGCGCTTGCTAGGGAAGCGCCTATTCCACTGAGCCATCTCCCCGGCCCCTAAGTCAGAGGAGTTAAATGAATCCAAGCCTTTAACAGATTATAAACAAATCCAGGTTGTCTGATTCCAAAAATCAAACTCTAACTTTTTTTGGTGCCCAGCTTTTAGCTAGTCGCTGGAATATCTGAGATAAATTGGAAACATTCCATATATTTTGAAGTTCTACGGATGATCCTCATTTGAGAGCCTGCTATGATTACAGTGGTTAGTAGCAAATCTAGCCTCTGCATTGCCCTCTAGTGTACCTTTGGCTATTGGCTCACTTGCTTGGGTCTTAGTCATTCCTTCAGACTGTGACAACTTCATAAGGTCAGTCCAGAGACTGAATGAACAAGGCATGGAGAAAGTGCTCAGGTGCTATGACTATTATGGCTTCTGCTGCTGGTGGTGGCAGTGGGGATTCTCCCTCCTCCTTTTGTGCTCCCTCTTCCCCTGCATCTATTTTCAATTTCTCTCTGTAAGCCCAAGCATGCAAACACTGATCTTTAATTGTGTGCTGCCCATTCCCAGGCAGGCAACGTTTCATAGGGAATTTCCTGGTCCTGGAAGGTCCAACAGATTTGGATACTTGGGAAGAGATGACTTTGACCAGCTCTGACCTGGTTAGGGCAACGATGCAGCTGCCGATGGGGTGAGTCAGAGCCCTGGTCCTTTCCGCTTTCTGTTTTGCCCTCCCAGCACTGCCAGCACGCTGACTGCTGTTCCCAGTAGGGATGTATGAGGGGCAGCCTGTTTACAGCCTAACTCTCCAAACTGCTGGCTGCCTGAGCAAACATCTTCTTCACCCCAGCCGGCACATCCGCTGCACCTGGCAGCTAGCTGAGCCTGGCTTGTTCACATCTGGGGCCTCGTCCTGCAAATGAAGCCGAAGTTGCTTAAGCGCACGGTCTCCTAATACCTTCTCCTTGGAAGTTAGAACCGCAGCTCCTGCCAAACCTTCCTTCTCTTCCATGTTCCATGCTCCACTTCCAAGAGGAGAAGCATATGGAGAGCTATTTTTCTGCCAAAACTGATCGGAGAATAGAATTCAGTTCTCAGAAAAATTGCCACTTCCCATTCTTGCCATCAACAAAAGCAAAGCTGGAGCTCAGGGAGTTATCTTTCCTGAAAGAAATATTTTTCACTCAGATCCATCTCCTAACTCTGTCATTCCTCACCCACTCAAACCCCCTAATCATGGAGGGAGAAGACTATACATGACCCAAATTACTATTTTCTGAACAATTCTATTTTATATACAATAATTTTAAGATATTTCCACTGAAATCCATTGATGATTTTAGAACCTTCCTTAGAAAGATAGAAAAGAATCCAGTCTTTTTTTCTATTTTAATTACTCACAGAATGAAATGTGAAAGTGTTTAATTATTAGATTTATGCCTCAAGATAAGTTCAATGGTAATTACAGGATGTCTTTTTATTATAATTTCAAATAATCAAATCCCAAACACATTGGATCATTATGATTATAATTAGAACAAAGGTGTCTTGTATTTGAAACCAAAGTTTGGCTTTTTGTTTAACCTCTTTTGCACCTCATCGAAGGGGACTGCTGTGGAAAGAAATCTACTTCAATCTCCCTAATGCTGCTTTAAAACAAAACTTGAAAAAGGTGCCTGCAGGAAGCCTTCTCTGATGCAATATTGGCAGGCAGACGTGCGCCCGAGCTTTTGGCTTTCTTGAGGCTCCAAGGCCTGCTGACTCTTCTGTTATCATTTATCATCAGAGGACATGGGGCAGACTCAGAAAGCTGAAGAAAGTAAAACAGACACTATGAGAATATCAAAGGGAGGTGGGGGAGGGCCTGTGAAATAACCCCTCCCCATCACTGATCCGTCTATCCTTTGGGGAGTGGGTGACTTTATTCCACTTTCTTCCTGTCTTAAAGGTGAATGAGTGATGATGGATAGAAGCCTTCCAGGGAGCAGGCAGAACCTACAAAATCTGAAGCAGCATCCATAAAATAAACCTTCCACTAAAGGCTCAGAAGGTGCTTCCTGCTTGAATACTGGCAACAGTAATTAGTAGGTGGGAAATGGGCCTGTCTCCTCCCTGTGCCAAGTGGGAGACTGTTGACAAGACCACAGGACTAAGCCCCGCACATACCTCGGCTCCAGTGTTAAGATTGGGAAGCAGGGCCAGCAGGGCTCTATGGGTGCCAGCAGGAGTGGTGGGGTGGTGGCTCAGGAAGGAGGGGAGGCACACTTCAAAAAAAAAGGTAAGTAAGTCAGTGAACCAAGGCCACATATGTTCCTTTGCCCGGTAGACAGAGAGACAAGCGCATGCTTATTGGAAAACATCTGAAGGTTAGGGAGGGGAGAGGCTGAGAGAAGCAGAAAGGCTATAAAGAGAAGGGCAGAGAGCATGTATAATACTTAGAAAAATGTCACATGTAAACCTCAGCTGCCGGCAGCTAGAGGGAAAAGAGCTTCAGATAATAGCTGAGGGAACAAGCTGCATCTTGCGTTCATTCCTGTGGTTAGAACAAGTCTGTACGACCACAAAGAAAATTCCATTCTCCTCAGACCTTAAGTCCCTGCCTACCTGAGGTGCAAATTTGCTTTGTTGAAAGGTCCCTTAAAGTTAAAACTGCAATGCGCAAAGGACCAGCCAGTCCCTCCTCCTGTAACCTCTCTCTTGTGTTTGCATCCTTACATCTTCAAAATTACCTCCTCTCTCCTTTGGTGTGCCTGGCCACCACCTTGACTGAAGCATGCAGTATGAAGCAAAGGGGTCAGGGAGGGGACAGAACTAGAAACACCCCGCCTCCACCCTGGGGTGGCGAGCTGAGCTATTCACTAACTTGCTAAATGCTTACTGAATGGCTACTGTGTTCCACGCTCCAAATTAGGCATTTGTGGAAGTACAAGAACAAACTATTCCAAATAATTTCCAAATCCTGAGGCATAAGAAATATGGAAGTCTGCTTGCTGCTGACTGTGTGACAGATGCAGAAACAGTTGTACCAGTATTTTTCCTTAGGGTTTTGTGACACCTGTTGACATTGTTGTAGGCAGTTGAGCTAGATGGAAATACTACAGGCAGTCAGGCAAGGCTAGGCCAAAAGGACCCAATATGGAAAACAAGATACCTTGTTACTGAGGGAGAGACAGGTACTTCTGCTCTAGGCCAGATCTCAAGACAAAAGATTAAACAAATGCAGCCACATACCACCCTAGGGATAGACTTTAGGGACTGATATTCTAAATAGGTATCAATCACATTGAAAAAGCCAAGAAGAGTCACTAACCCAAACCCTACAGGGAAAGCCCCTGCTCTTATTCATGTCTGCTGACCACATGACTCACTTCCCTCATTTGATCCTGATTTAATCTATTTTACCTGAGCAATTATACTGGTACTCTTATTGGTGAACCATAGTTTTGTCCCATCTCATGCCCATCTTATGAATTCCCATGTTTCCTATCTTGGACCTACCTGGTATCATAGGTTTGCTCTATAGAAGTCCCTAGAAAAGGCAGGTTCCTTTACAGCCTACTCAGGTCCCCTTCTGTCCTTCTCTTGGAAAGAAGCTCTCTTTCCCCCAGTAAATATATTCTGCTCACCCCTGTTGTTCCTAAACTTCATTCTTCTGTTTTAGAGAACACGAAGTCACCCCAGGTATCTTTCAAGGTGGAAGTTTCATTCCTCTATATCAACATGTAGGCTGCTTTCTGGACTAGGCCCACCCCAAATTCCAACACTTGCTTCTTTTTGTCCTTCCCACTCAGGCCTTAGGTCACCTTGCTCTGATCACTCACCTGTTGGAAGAGGGAGCTTATCCTGGGTCCCAGGGAAGATGAAAAACAAGGTTCCTTCCTTAAATATCACATTTGACCCCTAATTGAGGAAGATCTGATTATCACAGACAGGAGACAGGGAATTCACACTGAGAGGCAGCCATGTGGTACAATCTAACTTATCTCCCCAGTGAGAATAAGGAGCATTAATAATATCATTCTATAGAAAAGAAACAGGATTGGAAGGCTATGACACTTAGAGGAGGTTATAACTTATTTCCAGTTAAGCTAAGAAAGATCTCCAGCTTGACATGTCTTCTGTGACCCACAAACACTTTCAGTAAACCTCAGCACGTATTTAGTATTATAAAGAGAGTTGTGAGAATCGGCTGTTGCCTTTGGGAAGCTCACAGCAGCGGCATGCTGATACATTCTGACAACCAGTTCTCCAGGGGATAAAGCTCTGCCATGTCACTCTTGCCAGTTCCTATGGTGTAAACATTGCACAATAGTTGAACAAAAGATACCAACAAGATATCACCGAAAGAGGATACAAGGAGGGAAGTACACAATCAGCTCTTCCAGCAAAGCCAAATGAGCTGGCTCCAGAAGACTAATGGCCTACGTGCCTTAACACCCAGACACCAATGAAAACTGGAAACACAGTTCAGTTGGTTGAATGGTAACAAATGGAACAACCAAGACTCTAAGAAGTGAATGTTTTAACAGTAGCAGGGAACACTAAACACTGAGCAGAGAACAGCACCTGACTCTGCTGCCCTTTCCAGATCCTGAGAAGCACAGAGGGCTGTAGAGGGTCTGCAAATATAATCAATATGCATCCTCCACCCTGTTCCTTACAGAAGGGAAAACTGAGGCAAGCAAAAATAAAGTAATTTATTTTTTTTTATTTATTTGAGAGAGAGAGAGAGAGAGAGAGAGAGAGAGAGAGAGAGAGAGAGAGAGAGACCAGCTCAGCCCACCAGGGGACGCGGCTGGCTGGCATGTGGTGCTGGGGGATCGAACCGTGGTCCCTGATGCTTTGT
>NW_004524707.1:4616476-4630165 GCF_000260255.1 Octodon degus
GAGAGACCAGCTCAGCCCACCAGGGGACGCGGCTGGCTGGCATGTGGTGCTGGGGGATCGAACCGTGGTCCCTGATGCTTTGTTAAGCTTGTTCTAAGTAGGTGCTTTAGACCACTGAGCCATCTCTCCAGCCCCTAAAGTAATTTATATAGTATGTGTTTCAAACTTAGCACTTCCATGGATGGTTTAGGTTTCTCTGCTATTAGTCTGCTTACCACATAAAGAATTTCTATGGACATTCAGTGACTGACGGTGTCATTTGATGGTACAGTGTTTTCTTCGCATGCACAAGGCGCTGGGTTCCATCTGCAGCACCACACATGTGCATAGGAATCCACTGGGCCTCACCAAGCAGGCAGAAAGGCCAAGCAAGTGTGCAGTGATGGAGACTGGGTGCAGGAACCACCTGCAAAAAGGCACACACTGTTCAAATGGGTTATTCAGTGGCCTCCTCTGGACACAAACTTTCCTATAGAGCAGAAACAAACCCTCAAGCCATCCAGGTTCTGGATTTCTTAGCCTCTGAATAATTGGCAAGGAGTAAGCTGTGTAGGAAGGGTAAAAAATCTCATTGCCGTGCAAAGAACCAGAGCCGTAATTTTCTGAGTGGGATAACTCTCGTTACTTCTCTAGGGCAAACGTAATGGGATGGCAAAGCCTTTGGTGCTGAGGAAGCTGCAGCTCCTTCTTGCTATAATTCATGATCCTTGAGACAATTATGAGCAATGAAGAGGCATAAGTCAAGGAACCCTGAGTAAAGTTAGATTTAGGAAAATAACACATTACATTTAAATATCCATATATATTTAATCTGTGTTTAATAATGCAAGGAATGCATTAGTCAAGGCTTAGGCAGATTACACATTTATGTTAGTTACAGAACAGCCTGGCCCTCTGAAGTTCCCCAGCCTTGATGCTACAAGAATGAAAACTTCTGGGGGAATGGAGCATATCACTGCAAACCCCGGGGCAGTGCAGAAATCCAAACCCAGGAGAGGTCATCAAAAGTCAGGCTTGCCACAGAGCACAGAACTCAGAGTGGAGAGGAGCCACCCGAAGCACCCGTCTTGGAGCTGAAAGTGGGAGGTGACCTCAGGGAGTGAGCCAGGCTGGGGAAGAGAATCACCATCCCAGCAGCTGTTTTACCTCAGCTCCTCTCTCTTGCCCTGAAGCTATACTTCTAGGTCACCAGATGGAGATTGACTGCAGAGGTTCCTATGGAAACCTCAAGAACTGTCCCCAAGGACAAGGCACCTGCTGCTGGGCTCTTGACACCACCTGGAGCAGTGAACCGTGTGATCCTGGCAAGCACACCCAGCCTCCAGTGCAGTAATGCTCCTCCAAAAGCCAGGTAGCAAATCAGGAGAAACTCAGAGCAGTGGAAGCCAAATGATGTCTAGGTCCTGGAAAGAAAAAAGAAGAGGTAGGATTCCCCAAAGAGAAGAAATTCTCCTTCTTGATTTGACTGTTACCGAATTCAACATCACAAAAAACAAAGCACACTGAACAACCTGTTCCTCTATTCTATGCTTCTACTCTGTGTTCTAAGTCACTCCCAGCCCCAGCTAAGGTGGTCTTCAGGACATATCTACAACGGGACAACACTCAGACTACCTAACTCCTTTGTCTGATATTACAGATAAGAAGACTGAGGGAAAAAAATAAAAGAAGACTGAAGGCCAGAGAAGCCAAGAAGCTCCTCCAAGCTCACTCAATCACACAAAGGACAACTAGCATCACTGACGATGTGTCTGTGTGCTACACTGCCTCTACACCACTGGGTCAGTGTTGGTGGTCTATGAGAAAAGGAAGACAAAATCACACTGAATCTCAGGGGCAGTGCTAAGATCCTTCAAAAGGTGAAGTGTCAACCCACTCACTAAGTGCTCACAGTCAGAAAGCAAGCTTGGCTCTAACTCTGGCTCTGACACTTGTCAGCTGTGTGTCACTGGGTTGGTCCCTGTCCTTCTCCTGGAGTCTTCTGCTCCTGTTTTCAGCAGAGCCTCTAGCTTCATCCATTTAGTTTCAGAATGATGCAAGCCAAAGAGATAATAAAAGGAAGCCTGGGTTGAGGAAGTATGCGACTATATCTCTCACCAGTGCTTGGGGCGGCAGCGTGGTGTCGAGGTTTCAGACATGACCTGATTCGATTGTCACCCAATGCAACATCACAAAGACCAAAGCACATTATACAACTTGTTCCTCTACTGTAAGCTCCCACTCTGTGTTCTAAGTGACTCTCAGCCCCAACTATGATGGTCTCTAGGACAACATTCAATATTGTATTGGGTAACAATCAAATTGAGCAAGTCCTGAAGCTTCCTGACTTCCCCCTCTGTTCTTAGAAACTATTTGCTCTCACTGCTCTCACTCCATTCACTGTGCAGCTCCATCTATGAGTCAGCCCAACTCTTCCAAGAAAAAAATAAGAGGCTCAAGGACCACCTCCCTGTTTTGTTTAAGGCTCCCTTTTAAGACCTGACTACCTAGAGATTCACATTGTCTGAAACCTCCTAATCCTACCTAGGGTTCTGGCCCTGAGGGAAAGCCGACTCCCTGTCAGTGTCTCTGTAGTTTAAGCAGAACTTTGAAGAACATGCTCATTCTAGTAGCTGGAACTTGGAAAGAACATCAGATGTGACTCATCCAGCATCTTGAGCCAAGTATTTTGAATCTTCTCAGAGCAGGAAAATGGCCAGGGGGTGGGAAGAGTGAAGAAGGGGAGAAGGACCTGACTCTATTCCCAAAATTCAAGCACAGGAGAAACTCTGAGTGCATGTACTCCTGAGCTTGCCACCCCACTGCCAGGAGCCCCTAAGTCATAGTGAAATGGTTGTGTTCTGCCTGCATCTACCATGTGTTATAGGACATCAATAAGTAATGAGAGCTTAAAGGACCAAAAGGTGGGAAAACCCAAAGGGCAGGTGATGGAAAGGCAGAATTTAACAAGTAAATGAAAGAAGCTATTAAATCATTGCTAAATTATGCTGGCACCAGCAGGAGGGAAGGATTTCCCGCTGCAAAATGCTTTCAAAAAAATATTGAAACTTTTATCGTGGCTGACAATGGCATCTTCCAATCAGAGACAGGAGTCTGTGGCTGAGTCTACCATTAGATACTGAGGGTACCACTGGGCAGCCTGAAGGTTGCAAAGTTTCACAGTCTTTCTCAGTATACTTTCTGAGTACATGTCTACACTCACCCACTGGTGGTGTCAGTAATAAGCCCACCAATTCTGTATCCACTTCTCCCTTGTTTCCATGTAACACTTTTATGGTTCCTACCTTAGGACAGAGAAAATTGAGGCTTCCAAACTTGTGGCTCTAATAGGAACCCTTTGGTTATATGTGTGCACTTAGTGTTTTTTAAAAGAACCATCATGCCATTCAACACTGTTTACTAACCAGGTAGAAGTTGACTCTTTAGATTCATCAGAGAATGGTGAGTGTCAAAGTGGTCAGCAGCATCCGAGCTTTTAGAATCTTAGTCCCGTGCCCTTCAAATCCAGTGTTATAACTCCTCAAGGTCACAGTCAACTAGATCAGAGCCAGCATATGGAAACCTGCAACTGCACAGAGATCCACAAAGACCAGGCACACTTTCCCCTGTTAGAATTGTCTGTGACTATGGCACATACTGTGTAAGAGCCCTGAAGCGCTTCATATCTGGAGCAAGCTTCTGGAATCCTGGCAGAAGGTCCACACAGAAGCCAGGACTCTTCACAGTGCACCTCATATTTTCATGTTTTGGGGGATGTTTGCTTTGGTCTTGACAGAAAAACTTGCTGCTACAAAATTTATAAATCCCGCTCAGGCCCCAGGCCTTGGTTGAGGAGCATGTGCACCAGCTTGCCAGTGAAGAAAGTCACAGCCCAACAGGCTTGTTTGGACAGGCAAGCTTGGTGATCTGACAGGGTGTGTGAGACATCCACCTACCCTACGTCTGAGGAAGGTAATGCTTAGAAGACAAATTGCATAGTTAGAGGATTTGTCTATTCAGGTTCCTCAATGGGCAGGAGTGCAGAGTTTGCCTGGAACATCTTTCAGGACTGTGAATGGGTGTCAGAACCTATCCCTAAGGATTGGCGACTCCATCAAGCCAAATTCCCTTGGAATAATCTTCCAAGCAGGAGAGAAGACAAGAAGTTCTCTTTCGAGAACTTTAGAGGCCCTCTTCACACAAGAAGAAGTATGGTATTGTAGGAAGAGACTCTATGCTTTGGAATCAGAGAGAACCAAACTATATCTATGTAATTTTAAGCAAGTTATTCACTTATTCACTGTGTTTCCCTTCTATTTGTAAGTGCAAATATTTGAAATAATAATATCATTTAGCATTAGAGTTAGCTACAAGTGACTGAAACACTAAAACTCTGAGTGACTTGAATAAGATACTAAAAACAATAAAAATAAGCTAGTATAAGTGGCTCTACACTAGAATGGTAGCCCTGCAAAGGACTCAGACTCCTTCCACCTTGTTTGTTTATCTCCAACATGCGCTTTAAACCACAATCTCATGATAACTGCAAGCTTCAAGAACTTTGTCCGGATGCCAGAGAGCATGCAAGATCATGGAGGATACGCATTAGCAGTTCTCTATGACCTCATCTACCAGCCATAACATAGTTACATGGCTACCTCTCTATGCAGCAGGAGTTATGAGTGCCATAGTTTACATTCTTAGTGGCCACATGTCCAACTGGAACTTAAAAGTTCTATTTCTTATTAAAAGAGCGGGATGAGTATTGAGGGATAATTAGTCTGTTCTTTCTATCTTACAGATAAAATAAGCCATGAAATATACTAGTGGTAGGTAATTGATAATGACTCTCATAGTGAAGGTGGATATATCCCTGTGCCAGGAACAGATTTCTCTGAAAAATTTGGCAATGTCTAACACTTGACTTCAACCCAGGGATGCAATGTAAGCCCATCAGATTTATCATTGAAATCAACGTGAAGGTTGCAATATAGTCAAATAGGGAACTTGGCAAGCACTCAGTGGAAAGAAAGATTCAGGAAGCACCATTAAACAGGACCCATGAGTGAGTGAAGAATCCAAGACAGCTTTCTCTCACAACAAACTGTGCACATCTGTTTTAGCAGTGGTGGCTGCCAGCCGTGCTTTCCTCTACTGACAGCAAAAGCAAAGAAAAAGATATGAAATAAGGAAAGAGTCACATGATATCAACTGTTCTCAGGCATGGGGGTGCTCAAGCAAGGGAATGACATGTAGGAGGTAGAAGGGACACTGTTAATCTAAAGAAGAACCATTTGATCAGCATCTGGTAGGTACCCAGTAACGATTTCTTGATTAAAAATTATAATCTTTCTAGAGAAACATAGTATGGATGAAGACTACATTTGTCCTGGCTAAGTAATTACCCATGATTCCTGAGACAAAGGGAAGCAATAGGTTGTTGGGGGGAGCAGGTATTTTAAGGAAGTAGCTTCTACATTTATGCAGGTTAACATCCACAATCTACCTTGTAGATAGCAGGGTAGGTGTTCAGGAAAAGTCAGTATTCCAAATTGAATCTGAAAGCAGCCCAAGCCCACTGCATGGAGAATCTGTTGCCCTTAGGGATGATAACTTACACTATGGAGGGCAACCTGCTTTACTCAAACTCTATGAATTGCTAATCTCTCCCAAAAATAAGTGCTTTCTTAGCATCATGCAACAGATATTGACCAAACATCTGGGTCCTGTGGCTTAGCCAAGATCACCCACAAAGTGAGCCTGCACAGAGACCAGAGTCTCACCCAGCAGTAGAGTCCTATTTCCTTGGGGAACTCACTTTGCTTGTTAGGTTTCCTTTTCACAAAAGGCCTTTAGCAGACAAAGCAGACAGAGTACTCAAAGAAAAGGTTGGGCTCAAGACACAGGTAATGATTATCATTTCAGAGTAAAAAACAATTTAAAACAACAGCAAGAAGATGAAGATTTGACCACTCAAACTGGACAGCACAGAGCAAATCAGAGTGATAGGAAATGATTAAAGCCACAGGAGGTGGCTGATGAAGAGCCCTGACAGGCGAACAGTCTATTATAGACTGGTGCATTAGATGGATGTTGCATAAAAATTAATTGGGTTTTTGCCCTATTGCCTCCCAAAGAGGCAGGATAGCAGAGGGAGGGGTGGGGAAGGGATATGTTCAATATGCAAGTGTGTACAAATTTACATTTGAGCCACATTTAAATGGAAGAGAATAGAATAGGGAAGATAAGCGAGAATGCAATGTTCAAGAATACTGTCCTGAAACATGAAAGAAGATAACTCAATGTCTACCTTGACTGTCCCTAACAGTGATAGAGAACCTCTGGGTGACTTGAAGAATACTCCCTTCTCTTCCAGTCATAGTTTTTGGAGAAGCCACAAGTCTCTTTTCTGTGTGGTAGCTCTGGTTGGACTGCCACATGGGCAGAGAGCAGCCCTTGGCATGGGAGCTCCCAGCACCTGTCCCGTGGTGCCTTCAGCATGCGTCCAGGTCCTGAGCAGAGTCCAGTTTGTCCCCGTTCAAGCCCAGATGGTGCTCAGCTCATCTCAGAAGACTCCCACAGCCAGGCCAACTTGGTGACAGCATTTTTGATCATTACTAGATGTCCCTGGCTTTCCCACTGAGGCTTTTCTGCTGCATGCTGTGCCTCCCCCAGCACTCTGCCCCAGCCACCCTAGTTTTGGATCCTGGAAACTCTCATGTTTAGCTGCCTCTATGGAATCATATTTGCTGTGTCCTCTGCAGTCTGGAAGTCTCCCCACCCTCAGCTCAGGCACAGAGCTTGCCAAACCCAGTGAAATGCTAGCTTCACCTTGGTGAGCTTCCTCTTAATTACATAAAGAACAAGTCCATCATAAAAGTATTCAGCTAATGACATCCTGTAACTCAGTGATGTCCCAAATTTTCCAATCAAGCAGACTATGGGGCCACAGAGGAAAGTAATCAATGATGTAGAGTGTACCTAAGGAGAGTCACATGGAGAGAAAACATTCTCTCAGGCTTTCACAAAAAGCAAATTGGTCAAGCAATAGCTGTGACTCATCCATATGGCTGACACTGACAAAGGAACTACAAACTGCAGTACAGAGTTTCAAGAGAAGTCCGGAGGGGATATGACTGACCTTGGTAGATACAAAAGTTATATTTCTTGTTATACAGGTCTTGCTTTATCTTGGTCTTAAGCATCCAGCAGAAAAGTATAAAAACAAAGTATAAAAAGTAAAGCTATATTAATATGCTGAGCTGTAAAAAGCTCAAGTCTACAACTTCTGACATTGCCAAGCCTACAGAAAACCCACTAGTATTATGGACTGCTGGACTATTTTGGAATATTTTGCTGAATTCACACACCTATAATATTTAAATGACAAAACTAAACAAAAAAGGAGATACAAATGAATGACCATTTTATATCTGTATATTCAAAATAGTTAGGATAGCTATACATCTACATTCCCTTAATTCAATGAATAGAAAGATTTGTTCTAATAGTGTTTCTAAACAGGATATCATGTCTGCATCTTGTACAGTGAATAACCACTAAGATAATAATATGCAATGTATTAATTATTGAAACTGTCCTACTTATCAGATTTGAAACTGACTCATTGCTATTTGCTTCTCAATAGAATTATGGGGAAAAAACATATTTAAAAAAATGTATTCAGCTAAACTAGAGAAGTGGAAAGATTCACCATAACGTGTCTCCCACCATTACTATTGAGAAGAGCAACCTGGTACCTCCAGGTGCCAAAGAATGTAGGCTACAGCCAGTTTGGTGGGTGCGTACAGCCTGCTGATACTTCCATTCAGGTAATTGGATAAGATCTTTCCAACCTCTGGAGTGTCCATTTTTTTCTTGTTCTGCATTGTGTTCTAATTATATGGATGTTTGCATTCATAGATCTCTAAATTCTTCCCAACTAAAATGTAGTTTGCTTGCTAGTCATCTACACTTCCCAGTCACAGGAACTAGGATAATTGGCCCCAAATTTGGCTTAATTCATCGTCTTTATGAGCATCTCTCCTGCACCCTATTCAGCTAGGGACCAAGGATATCAAAACAAATAAAACACAGCCAAGCCTTAAAGAAATCTAAAGTTGAGGGGAATCTTTCTCTACCACTAATGAATGAATAATATTGAAAGTTTTCAGAATGGTGAGTTATGAACTACATAGAAACTACTGGGTGTTTACAGCTGTTTGCACAAGCATTTAAAAGCAATTGCACTTTTTTACCAAGATGGTGTCAAAGGCGAAGAAGGAAGCCCCTGCCCCTCTCAAAGCTGAAGCTAAAGCAAAAGCTTTAAAGGCCAAGAAGGCCATGCTGAAAGGCATCCACAGCCACAAAATGAAGAAGATAAGAACATTGCCTACCTTCCGCCATCCTTAGACACTGCGGGTCCAGAGGCAGCCCAAATACCTTTGAGGAATGGAAGAGTACCCCCAGAAGAAATAAGCTTGACCGCTATGCCATCATCAAGTTCCCCCGACCACAGAGTCAGCCATGAAAAAGATCGAGGACAACAACACACTCATGTTCATTGTGGATGTCAAAGCCAATAAGCACCAAATCAAGCTGTGGAGAAGCTCTATGACATTGATGTTGTCAAGGTCAATACCTTAATCAAAGCCTGATGGAGAGAAGAAGGCATATGTTCAACTGGCTCCTGATTATGATGCATTTGATGTTGCCAACAAAATTGGAATCATCTAAACTGAGTCCAGCTGGCTAATTCTAAATATATACTTTTTTCCCAGTATATATAAAAAAGAACAATTGCAAAGCAATTGTGAAATATGAGCAAGTGATACTGCACTCATATCGCAGGCAAGGAATGAGAAGAAATGTCAGTTATGAGAGGGTTACGTGTGAGGCTTTCACAAATCTCCCAAGAGAGTGGGACTAAAAAGGCAGCAGAGCACCTGAGACGTTATTTATGATGCACTGAAGGTCACCAACAGCATTCCCCTGGAGAATTTTGCCCCAAGGGGCAATCATTAAAAGAGGAAGTGCTGCCATACCAGAAGAGTCAGAGACTTCCAACTTCTAGCTTAATCCCTCTGACCCCGAAGATGAATTTTCTTCTGTTAATTTTTCTTGGTCTTCAGTCATCAACTATTATTTATATTTTCAGCCAGTGGTGCATGTAGTGAAGAGATGCTGATGTTAGGCAGACAGGACCCAGATGTTGGCTCTGCCACATACTCCCTGGGGGCCAGAGCAACTGGGAGCCCAAATTTCCTCATCTGAGAAATGGGGATAGCAGCATTCCACCTGAAGGACTGCTGCACAGGTGAAAATTCACTGCATTTAACCAATGATTTGGGTAAGTAGGTGGCAATGTGCTTGATGACCTGGAGCTTTTCTTCATTGTCCTTCCCATTTTCTCCACTACCACATGCTCATTCTGAAGGGAAGCAGAGCCTGTCTGTGTGTCTCAAGAGCCTAGTCAAATTCCTGTGCACTAAGAGTAATCATTCCTCAGTCGCCCCTGTTTTCTGCCTTTGCTTAAAAAACTAAACTATCGCTGCCCAAAGAAATGCAAATGCAAAGGATCCCTACAGCAGCACAGCCACAAATGCAGCTAACTACTTGGAAGAGTGCTTAGGAAACACTCCATAAAAGTTTGCACAGTGGCTTGAGAGCCAGGTGGGGAATGAAATCTAGTGTCAACATGATTGGGAGTATGAAGGACTGAAGCACATTTTCTAGTCAGCTAGGCATTGTCCACAACTCAGCTTCTTTCATTTTCTCAAGACAGGGCTAAATAGACAAATAGACAGTTCATGTTTTGTTCCATGGAATGAAGATGTTTATGTGAAATACAACATCTTACTCAGCATGCAAGGGGACAAAGCTGCAGCTTCGGAGAAAATGCAGCCATGAGGCAATGACCTGCAATCTTGTGAGAAATGAGCTCAAATCTTTGCACAGATCACAAATATTTGAAAATGGTGAGAACAAATCCCTCTCCCCAAGACAAGATGAACATGGGTGATTTGTTCCCTTTCCTTGGGCCTTACAAAAGCATATTTTCTTACAAAATCTCATTCTATGTGCTATACACAAGATTAAACTTAAAGGAGATGAGATGAATATTGAGGTTCTGTCTGAGATCCTATCTCTAATACCTTTTTATTTCCTTTACTGGTAGAAATGGAGCTAATCTCTGTCTTCCAAAGGGTTGCTTTGCATTTTTTGATCAGGGAAAACAAAATTGAATTAGATGGGTCTGGAGTTGTTATTAGAATCATTTCACTTGGCATAATGGACATACTTGGAGGAAACAGCTACATAAGGAAATTAAACCTGGACATATTCTTTTATCCAGTGCTCTGACCTCGTTGGAGTCTGACAAGATTTATCTGAATATTTCTTAAGATGATACATATAATGATAAAATGCATCCTGTGAAATACCTACATAAATCAACATTTCCTTTTATCTGCTACCAAAAGACATCCTCTGAAATATTTATACATATATTTTTCATTTGGGGTTTTTATTTAAAATTTAATATCATTTAGAATATAAGTCTGAAATCTCCATTATTAATATTAGTCCTGACAACATTTACTAAAAATATTACAGCAACACAAAATGAAAAAGATTGTGATGTCATATTAAAAGAAGGGAAAGGAAAATTAAAATAAGATATGTAGCTGAAGTGATTAGAAATAAAATTCTCTTTGGAATAAAACAGTCTCATCCAGAAATGCAGTCATTTAAAATAAGAGTAGACCAGCAGAAATCAGTAGTACAATTATCCAAGCTGTCCTGCATAGAGGCATAAATATATCTTTTTCCCTTCCTTCTTTTGTCTTATTCTTCATCCCAGTTTTTTCTTCCCATTGAGCAGATTCTTTCTTTTTCATAGTACCTATTGCATCTCTCAGATTTTCTTTACTCTTTCAGGCTCTCACACTAATGAGACAATACAATGTTTGCACATGCAGGCTGGTTTTTCAGTCTCTACTTGCTTCCATTTACCTATAAAAGCCTCAAATTTATTATTTTTATAGTTGAGTAATACTCCATTGTGTAAAAATACCACATCTTTTTATCCATTCCTCAAGTGATGGGCATTTGGGCTGTTTCCAAGACTTAGCTCTGACAAGTGGTGCCGCTATAAACATGGACACATACATCACTGTGGTATGATGTTTTGAACCCTAGCTTTTTGAGGCATCTCCAAACTGATTTCCATAGTTAATGCTTAATTTTTTATTTTTTTATTTTTAAATTTTTTTCTTCTTGTTTTTCTTATAATTTTTATTTCTTTATTTTTACCAATTTTGTAGGCTTATATCTTGTAACCTAAGCAACTAATTTGGCAATAACATTATGCAGGGAAAACAAAATTCCTCTTTTGTCAAATTGTCAATTCCTATTACTTCATTTAATGAAATTTTGTATTGTTTCTAATGGGTTTTTTTCATTTTTTGTTCTTAAAAACTAAGTTATATTTTATAAGCACTGAAGCAGAATACAAAGCTCTTTTACCCTGAATGAAAGATTAGCATACAATGAACAAGAAATGACAATTAAACTGAAGATTCTCTACTTTGACAATTTCTTAACACTAGCTCCTTCTTCAATAACATCAGTGTTCTATATCAATTGCACAAATTCAAGGATCCATTACATCAGAATTAAATGGTACAGGGGGAGCTCTGCATTTTAAACAACCTCACAGGTACTTCTAAAACCCATTCCTGTTGGAGAAACTTTGGTTTGGAGACCTCAAGGAAGTAGAGATGGACTGGGACATGATTCAGAGTACATATCACACCCACTGACTCTATCATGTGGTTTTGAATTTGTGACTCTCTTCTCTCTTACTACTAGCATGACCTTAAACAACATCATCTTCCTCAGCTTCAGTTATATAATTTGCTTTCAGGTTGTCTTATATATTTAGAATTGCTATCTTCTATTAAAGCTCTTCCTGATGAAAGTTGCCATTCATTACAATTATTATTACTAGGGGACCACGAGTATAATCATAAAAGAGACCTTTGTTGAATTAGCAACATTGCTGATGTCCATAAAAGCAATATACAGATAACAAGCTAAGTGTCCCAGAACATACCTGGCTGGTGGAATTCTTTATGATCATCAAACACAGATCGAAGTAAATGTGAATCAATTGGATGACACAGATCTGAGATGAAAAGATGTGGATGGGCTGACAAGGTAGAACTGAGTTGGGATAAAGCTGTTGTGACATGTGGATAATCAGACCAGGATGGCCATGGGGAAATGTGTGGACTTGTTTCTCAGAGACATCTGCATGATAAGGATTTGTGAGTGGGAACAAGAAAAACATAAAAATAAAAATAGGAAGTTTCCAAAGATTTGTGGCTGAGATAGAAAAGCAGGTCTAGACAGAAGAAAGTACAGCTGAGATGGCATTGAGAAATTATAGCTAGGGGAAAGTAAGATATCCTGAGACTGAATTTGCTTTCTAATTTTTAAGCACATGTTAGAGCTCCAAATCCAACACAACTTTGAAAGATCCTCCAGTTACGAGTAACGTAGGAATAGTGGCAGACAGTAATAGTCCTGCCTCCTTGTAGGTTCCTCACTTGGTTTTGGCTGAGCAGGGACAGAGGGTGATGTGCTTTTCCTGAAATGGGAGCTGGAAAACCCAGAGGGAAAAGCAGCTGCATTCCGGGGGGCAAAGTTCCGGCCTATCGTGCTCTCCATGTCCTTATTTACCCTTCTAAGGGTTCCACCCCATGCAGCCCAATAAACCGATGTTTATCCCGGAAGCTCTGTACTGTGCCTCACTTCTATGCATGCTGTTCCTGGGTAGGAAATGCCTTCTTTGCCTCTGTCTCTTTCATTTGAAGTCGCAACCATCCTTGAGGACCAATTCCAAATGTGACATCATCCACCATGACCCTGTCATTACACCCATCACTCCCTGCTCTCCAGCTTCCCTTGGTGTTCAGTACCTGCATATCAGTCTAGGATCCAAGGGGCAAAAGGTGTTTAAAGGTCAAGGGCTCTACCTGCTTCAATAGATGTCACTCAAGATGCCTTCTTCCACTTAGTAGGGATGCTCCAGATATGTATAAGAATAATTACGTGTATGATCAATATATCCTCCACATATATTTTTACTAGGTTTGGAGTCTCTTTCATGCTTAACAGATAAAAAACTGTCTCCCAACTGAGAAGGGAATTATCTATGGGATTCTCTGCTTATTACTGTGAGACCCTGTACAAAATCCATAAGTTTTTTTAAAAAGGCTTAGCAATGTCACATCTGTTTTAGTGCTACACAGATACACAGAAGGAAGTGTGGCACACACACGTATAAGCTACTCTTGCCCCCTACTTATTAAAGAGTTCATTAAACATTCTCAAATTAAAAACAGTATAATGTGGTTAAGTTTCTCTGGGGAATCCACCTACTGATGCAACCCAAAAGAACAGAGAGGATGGTGTCCTGGCAAAAACAGCTCAGAAGGGCTGACCATATAGCTGAGAGGATTAAAGTGCCTGCTTAGGCAGAGCACAGAGGCTGGGTTTCAATCCCTAGAGTGCTATGTCAGCCCCACCCCCAGGGTATGCTGAGATGGTGATTGAGACTAGGCATGGTGGTGCATGCCTGTAATCCCAGCTCTTGGGAGGCTAAACACAGGCGGATCACTACAAGTCCAATCTACTTAGTGAGAC
>NW_004524707.1:4630520-4633644 GCF_000260255.1 Octodon degus
TGAACCAATAAATAAATAAATAAATAAATAAATAAATAAATAAATAAATAAAACTAAAAAGGGACTTTTTGACATCTGTTTTTCATGCAGGCTCTTCTCCTCTATAGTAGAGGCATACGCAAAAAAATGAACATCTTCCATGTAGAAAATTTTAAATCTTTCCTTTTGTCAATAAAAAAGGAACTCACAATGAAGTTTGCTTTTCATTGTGTCCTATACATGTCCAGCTAGGAGCGAAATCCTAGAAGGAAACAAACTCAAGCTGCAGTCTAATTCCCTCTTTCCCGATGTGGCGCCCAGCTCAGCGGGAGCTCTCATAAACTGACAGGGCAGCGTTGCACCTATTACCACTCGTCAACCAAAAGCAGATTGTTCGGGTTTCAAAGAAATGCGTTTTGAATTGGATTTAGGCTGGTGAGAAAATAAATTAACTCAGAAATACATTCTTTGAGGCAAATTACATATTGAAATGAACAGTTTGATGCACAACCCCTCCACCCTCCTCAAAAAATGAAAAGGCAGGAAGAAAGAAATGCAGCCCAAGTCAAGCTTGTCTGAGCTGCGAGAATTTCTTCAGTGGCCGCATCTGAGATCGCTGCACCAGGCAGTGGCTACTGTCTGAGTCTTACAGCCCTGTGTGATTGGAGTTTGTATGACATCTGTGGGTATATTTTTGGAGACATTTTAGAACTAGTAGTTTTCAGTTTTTAATCCCCAGAGTATTTATGTTTGGTCCTCACATAACTGTTCACCATTCCACATTCATTTTTTATGGAAGGCTATGCAAAATGAAAAGCAGCATGAATTAGCACCTTGATCTTGTATCTGTTGAGGCTTGAGGGCTCCAGAGCCTACTTTACAGGCCTGGAGGCAGAGCACTGATGTCACCAAGATGGAAAAACCAAACAAGGGGCTATTGTCAAGGGTATGGCAGGCACACCCTCTCCAAACACAAAGAGTGCAGGAACAGCTAAGGAGGGAAGGGGGGGGTGACGCTCAAGTCCACAGCTCCCTGCGTCCCCTCCGTTCAGAACCAGAGATCAGAAAGTGGGCACACATGCCACACGCATGCAGGGAGGCGCTGCAGAAAGGGTCTTCAGCCCTCTCTACAGGGACCAGGAAGCACGGTCACTGTACCCCCTGTTTCTGAGGCAGTGGATGGATAAGTGCACACTTGCCACGAGGTTGCCACCACCAGGTGGGTGTGCACACACATAGGAGCTACGGGGTGGCACTAACCCCTGGGCTATCCCTTGTTCCTGCTGCCCAGCTATATGGAATTAAAAAAAAAAAAAAACATCAGGAGGTAGGATTGTTGTCTTTGGCTTTTTTTTCATATTTTTGAATTTATTTATTTTGACTAAAGAGGTCACAGCCACTAGATCTGCATCTGAGAAGTCAAGGAATTTGCTCAGGGTCACACAGCTAGTTGGTGGCAGAGCTAGTCTTTACCAGATCCCTTTCCCTAGACCAAGGCAAGCAAGGTAAGGGCAATAAATGAGAGAGCAAAGACTTGAATGATTAAGAGCTGCCAGAAATGGAGAAGCTGGGGGAGAGAAGTGACAGGATGCTTGGGGGGACATTCCACTTCTTCCTCCTCCCCATCCTCCCCCTCTTCCTCCTCCTCCTCCTGCTCCTCCCTCTCCTCCTCCCTCATCTCCCAGCTTCACTCTCCAATCCTCATCTCCACGGAGCCCTGTCTGGGCAAGCCCTGAGCTCCAGGAATGCGTCTCCGCCTTCCTTATCGGGGAGCTAATCACTAAATAGCAGGTGGGGAAGATTCTGTTTTTCATCTCTCTTGCTCGGTCCTCTCCTCTGTTTAACTCATTTCCTCAGGGCTATGAATTTCTGAATCTTAAACAGGAAACCTCCTTGATTTGTTCACACCTGGAGTATCATTACCTCTTTGTTTGGAGACTATAAAAAGGAACAGGAGCATGAAGCAAAGGAGCTGTTGACTAAAGAGGGGAGATGTCAGCATTTAAATGTTCCCACACGCTGCGAGCACGTAAACCTACATATATTTTAGACTGTGCAGTCTTTCTTTCAACTCCTGCATTTCCCTGCTCAACTCTACTCCCAGCAAATGTCTTAAAAGACAAAGGATATTTACTGTGTGTCACTTCAGTTATCAACACTCCACACAAATAGGTTGACAGAGGAAACAGGCGAAGTGCGGCTGCAGGCCTGTTCGGGGTTGAAATAACAACCGGGCTGCCTGCGGGCTCCTGCAGATCAGCTTACTCTGCTCCTACAAATGTTGGGAGCTGGCTCTTGAGAGAAGCTGTCATCAGCATGCCTGTCCCTGTGGGCGTCAGGAAGCTGCAGCCTTCCTGAAAGCGAGGCACCCTGTCCTCACCATGGACTTGCCATGCTGGGAAGGACTCTGGGAGGTCAGTTCGTCTAGGTTCTCCCATCACTTGTCTATGCCCAGAGCCCAGTATTTATAGTCTACTGAATACAAAATCTTCTATAATAAAATGACACAAAATACTCCAACCACGATGTAAATATAAATCCAAGTTGCCAATCTGTGGGTCCTTCAACCTCATGGAAGCACCATATTCCCACAAAGATTCATTAAACCCCTTGAGGCACAGCATACAGTCTCATGTCTAATTTGCTTATTCCCTCACTCTTTGTATACCCCCTGCATGTGCCCCACTATATGTGCCTGCTCTGGGCTCACACTAAGCTAGGTGCTGAGTGTGCAACAAACATTGCCCAAGTCAAATGGGTTCTGCCCTCCTGAGCTTCCAGTTCTGTGGTGATGACTGGCACAAAGCGCTGCAGAAACAGGGGACAGTGATAGCCCCAAATCCACCCTTGACATGGGCGAGGCTGGGAGCAGAGGCCTGTGGTTGACTTTGGTATGCTGTGGAATAGAGCCACAGGACATGACTCGTTGCTCAATTAGACATGCTAGATCATCTCCTGAAGCAGAGAAATAAAGCAAAGATTAAATGGATGGATTTAGCTGTCAAAATTAGGCATGCAAAAAATAACCTACAAAATATAGAAGTAGCTATATTTGAATAGGGGCCAGGACAAGCTAATGGATAAGAAAACCTGTTAACCATGAGCTCCCACTGAAATCCAGAAGTTCTACCAAATCTCAACTCCA
>NW_004524707.1:4633994-4644939 GCF_000260255.1 Octodon degus
AGAAGAGAAGAGGAAAGGAGAAGAAATGGGAAGGGAGGAGGTGAGGTGGGAAGGGAGGAAAGGAAAGATAATTACAGGGACATTTTTAGTATGAATTCGCTATTAGACAATGTGATGGGCACGGAGCCTGCAAATGCCACTACAATGCAGTCCTTCAGCTGTCTTCCATATGTAAGGGAAAAGTAGCTGGAACACTCATTTAGAAGATAACTAGGTAGCATTTTCAACATTGTGGCAATGGGCAGAATAGTAACAGAGGATGCAGGCTGGTGTGTGTAAAAGATTGAGGCAGGACCAGGAGACAGGGTTCTCTCCCTGGCCCATGTCTAATTCAGTATTGCCTTCAGCATATCATTTACCTCTTCTCTTCAGCTTAGTTTCCTGATCTGTGAAGAAACAAAGATTATTTCCACTTCCTAGGCCTAGGAACTTGGGTCCAATAGAGAAGGGGTCTCTTGCAAAACTCCCTCTCATTTATCTTGCCACAGTTACCCTTCCTACAGAGCCTTTTGGTAGGACTAGAACTCCATCTACTTGTGTTAGGCCTGTGCTATGGGATAAGGTATTCCCTGGCAGACTCCAAGTCTTTAGGAGAAGATCTAAAGGAAAGAAATCCAATGCCGAGGCCCATTTAGGGAGTGTCCTTTAGCAACGAGATGTTTTCTTAGTGATTGCCCCCATGGCCATAAAGGAGCATGGAGTACAGCAGATCTTCAGCACAGGTAGTGCCCACTGCTTTCAGGCATGCTCTGCTGCTGAGCTAATGCCCTCATCTGCCTCCATCAGCTGAACTTCTGGTGCACATAACTGCTGCCTCATTCTGACTCACTGGGCCTTGCCATGCAGCAACCTGGGTCCATCATTTCCTGGTGATCTCTAACCTGCTTTCTCCGAGGTGTCATGAGGTAGCTGCAAAACACTGTGGAACACAGACTTTCCGTGGTTGGGAGCCTTCAGCTCAGCTCTGGACCCTCAAAACTGCAGAATAGCAGTCACAGTAAGGGCTTCCCTGCTTCTGCTAAGCCTGCTGGAGATGTTAAGAGAGGCACACCTGGGTGCTCAGGACCCCGTGAAGCCCTAGTGTGCTCTGCTGCCCAGGAACAGCCAGCAGGGAATGACAGTAGGAAAGGCCAGCGCTTGCACTCTGAACTCAGATTAGCCCATCCTGACAGGCCCCAGGGCACCAGCGTCCTGCAGTGCAGAGCCGCTGGGGTCCCACGTCCTGGGCTGCATTTCATTCCATGGCTCGGGCTGCCTTCCCCGCTGCAGGCTGTCTCCACTGAGCGCACTTCTACTTCTGATACTCAGCCCAAGCAGCACCTCCCTGGGAAGTCTGTGCTCACCATCCGACTACAGCAGACACCTCTTACGGTGCGGCCCTCACGTCCTCTGGATGGTCTGGGCTCATCCCACACTGCCGCCTAGCACCCTGCTATCCAGGACTGTGAGCTTCTTAGGGACCAGAACTTCCTGTATCTGTCCCTTTCCCTGTCCAAACCCTAATACACAACTGTGTTTGGGGTGCAGACAAATGATCTGGAGCGCCCATTTCTTAATGGCGTGTTCTGGACTGCACTCCTTTGATGTCAGTTTTCTTGTCTGCAGATTGGAGAGAACCATTCATGTTTTACTGAGCTATTGTTCATATTGCTCTGCAAGGCTAACCTACAGGCACAGAGAGCTAATTCACCGAGGGCTGTGGATCTGCACAGCGTGAAAAAGAAAGAAGCAAGATCATTTCAGAACAATAAAATCTGCTCTGCCAACTTCAGTCAGTCTGCAGAACCTTTTCTCCATAGATTACTGTTCTAATGGGTAGCTTTCTCATGACAAAAGCACTCAGGAAGCCTCCCGTCCTCCTCTCCTGCGCCTCCCTTCTCTGCCCCCTCTTTCCCTTCTTCTTCTCTTCCCCCTGCTGTCTCATCATGCAGATGGAACCCCAGCGCCTTGTGCGTGCCGAGCAAACACTCTGGCATTGGGCTACATCCTAGCCCTCTTTTCTTTTTTTTTTCCAAACAAATTTTCCCTTAATTCCTTAATTTTTCCCCTTAAAAAAAAAAAAATAGAAATGATACATAATTTCAGAAAATAAATAATAAAAATTCAACAGTGGTTGCCACACTGCGTATTAGCCAACCATTCTTCAATGTTTTCCTGGGAACCCAGCCTTTCTAGCTAAAAGGATTGGTTAATGTGGTTACCCTGTATTTCTCCCACCGACCCCACAGTCTTGGGGTCCCCACTGTAATAGGTTATCTGAGTGAGGGCAGGCTTACCCAGAGTTTCTGGTGGTTTGTCCATACATTTGGAAGAAGAAAACAGAAGCAATGATCTGAGTTTCTTGGACATGTGACACTTGAAAAGTTTCAAATGCTAGAGACAGGGACTGAGGGACAGAGGGACAGATTATCCACAAGCCAGGTACTCACTATGTTGCCCCATGCTGGCGGCCCCAACCTACAACACAGGACTACCCTCACCCATCCTGAAACACACACAGACATACACACGCACAAAAGATACCATTCCCAAGGTTATTCTAGGATCTCTTCTGGTATCTTCCAGGACTTCCCTGACAAATGTCCCCAGATGCTCTGGGGAACAAGGTCAAATGAGATCCCATAAGTCAACCCTGACCCATCCAGGGTTCATGTATTCCACAATCACTGAGGCACAGCCTTCTGAAACATGCCTGCCAGCCTTCCTCCCCCAGCTGCCCACAGAGGACAAGGGATTTCAAGTAGCTATGGTGAGTCAGGTTTGGTGCAGAAATATTGCCAAGGAAGAGAGCTATGCTGTGCCTCCACTTGGAGATTAGCCTTTGTTCATGCTGCTGGGAAGAACAGGGGAGTGCAGAGTCACACCCAGGGAGCCCATGCCCGGGCATCAACCACAGGACCCGACTGTCAGGGTGCAGAGGAGTTTTGGGGTGGTGAGAGCAAAGGAGAGGAGGAGTTTTGGCCAGAACAGAAGCCCCACTGGCCTGCACTTTTAAACTCAACCTTGGACAAAAAGCCAGATAGCGTCTTTCCTGCTTTCCCAGGCTCGTCTCCCATGGGCCCTCGGATGTGAAGGCGGAAGAGAGGGAGACCCTTACAGGGAAACTGTCAGAGACCAATGTGGGCGGCAGTGGAGCTGGTAAAGCAGAAAGGCAGAGTGTAGCATCATGCTGGTGGGTACATGTTCTCATGCATTTGTTCAGACTCAAGGAACGAATGTGCACTGCCAAGAGTGAGCCCTAAGGCAAGCTTTGGGCTTTGGGTGACAATGGTGCATCACATAGCTCACCAGCTACAGCAGATGGACTGTGGGGTTAAGGGCTGCCTGTGATGGAGGAGGCTGAAGGAGCAGGCAGAAGACCTTCGTGCACCCCACTCGATGTTGCTTTCTCTAAAATTAGGTCTCTTAAAATAAAAGTAATTATATAATTCCCACATCTTTGCAAATTCTTTGACAACCCTCCTGGGCAGGTGTAGGTCCACACCTCTTCACCTTGAATCTGAGTAGCATCTGACTTGCTGATAATCAAGTGAGCACAGCACAAGTGGCACTCTGTGGCTCTGAAGCAAAGGGGAAGGTCAGGTAGCTCTAGCCTATCCCTGGGCTCTTGCCCTTGGAGCTCTGAACCCAGGGTCTTTGGGTGAGAAATCTGATGGCCCAAAACTGCTGTGCTGCCAGGTAGCTCAGGAAAGGGGTCAGTTCCTGTGGGTACACTGGCCAACCACCGAGGTCCCAGCCCAGAACCAGTGTCACTTGCCAGACATTCAGATGGATCAGGCCCTGAGGACCCCAGCCTCCCATAACCATGAATCCCCCAACTTCGAGTCTTCCCATCCAAAGCTGCAGGTATAGAACTTCCTGTGCTATACCCTGATCAAATCTCTGACCCACAGACTCTGTGAGCTGAATACAAGGATGCTTTGTGGTCCAAAGTTTGGATGATTTTTAATGACTAGTCAGGCTTTGGACAGCCGGGAGGTGGAATCATTAGGGAAAGGCAAACAGAATGACAGGCCAGAGGACAACACTACAGAAGACAAACAGTGACCTGGGTGAGGCCAGTTGTACTGTTTTCTTTTTGTTTGCTTTGTTTCATTTGACTCAGGGTCTCAGTATGGATCTCAGGCTGGCCTTGAACCTACTATGTAGCCCAGGCTGACCTTGAACACTGGTGCTCCGGTCTCAGCCTGCCAAGCACTGAGATTATATATACGTGTGTGTGTGTGTGTGTGTGTGTGTGTGTGTGTGTGTGTGTGTCACCATGCCCAGCCTTTGTTGTTGCATTGTGGTTGCATTTCATACCTAATCCTCAGTTTCTGGTGGAGTAGTGGCCTGAGGGCCCTCGTGTGGCCGGTGGCCCCTTATGTGGCCCCTCCCTTCCTACTACCACACTGCAGAACAGAAGCCTCCCACGGCCAGCAGCCCCCGTTGCTGGAAGCAGAATGACTTCACAGTGGGATATCTGTCTATTTCAAGCTGGCTCCCTGGAGACTGCCTGCCAAGGGCCTGATTTGAAAGCTTGAAGTCAGGAGCTAGCTCTTCCCAGCAGGGGAGAGAGGTCACTTTCTGGTGGTTCAGTCTGCACAGGCCAGGTATTTCTGCCATCTTTTGCTTCTGAGTTTCCTGAGTGCTGTAGGAGGTGAAAAGAATTGCTTCTTTCCCAGCGGGGTCCCCAAAATTTCCCTGAGATTCTTGACAGCTGTCATCCTAAAAGATACCCTAATCCATACTGGGGATACTGATTTAATTCCTACCTCTGAGAAACTTGTCAGTGTCTTCTCTTTGTCAGGGCTGTGCTTTCCACCAGACCCCTAAGACTATTTCAAGAAAGCTATAGATGCCGCTTTCCTCAGAGGCCAGGGAAGATGCTGTGATCAGGCCCCAGCCGGGATCCAGGAGCTCCCTGCACAGGGTACAGGATGGGAGCGTCGAAGACCTCTGACGTCCTGAAATCCATAAAAGTTGTATGGAGAAGGGGGGAAGGCCCAAAGGGAGGGCCATGCTGGGCTGCCCCAAGGGTCCAGATTTGGCTTACTAGCTAGCTGTGTCTTCCCAGGACCCACACATGTCAGGTGTTCTCATTAGCCTTGGTGTGCTCTGATTTCAGTCTCCTTCTCCAACTTGGTGAATCAATTACAGAAAGTCTGAATGAGAAAAGACCTTAGAAATCACCTCAGGAAGGGAAAGTACTCCAAGAATCAGGAAGGGAAAGTACTCCACAGCATCAGGGCTAAAACTAGGCACCCCAGCTCCCAACCCCAGCGCTTTGGCCGGGCTACCAGATTACTTCCTGGAGAAGACCCAGGAATTCAGAGAATCTGCTGGAGACTAACAATCACAGTCTTCCGGTCCAAAGCCTTTGTATCCTGACCACCCGCACCTTCCTCCTCTCCTCCCCAGCAAACCTAGCCTGCCAAGCCTCCAAAATATTTTGAAGGGGAACATGAACCATCTGCAAAGACAGTGCACTGGTCCTCAGATATCCTGGAAATGAAAGCTCCAGGTTACTGTACAACTGAAGACTTTTCCACCCACCTCTCTCTCCACTTTCCATTCTCCTCCCAACCATGCTGGCTTCATGTCTGCATTTGTTTCCTTGGCTACAGGAAGCATTCATATGGTCAAACTACCACATAGACTATTTCCTGTAATTCAAATGCAGCAGTTGGATATACAAATAAAATTGAGTTTTGGTCAATGTGGTGAAGGGGGGTTTCCAGCAAATCCTATCCCACCATCACATTTTGGAACATGCCAAGAAATGGAAAGCATGATTACTTGCAGAATGGAAGGACCACTTCAACATGAATACTCCGCTAGTAGGAAAGATTATCCTGCATTATAGCTATTTGTGCAAATGTCTGTTTTACCTACAGGGACTGACTTTTTAAGGATTTATATTATGTAATTTTTAATTCTCCATTCCTCACAACTCCAAACATAGTGCCTTCCAGCCCATCTTATTTTCCAGCAGAAGAGCCTAACCTTATGCTCCCAGGTAAGAGAGCAGAGCTCCAAAAGGCAAGCTGAGACACGCAGAGCCCTTTGAGGTCAAGGCTCAGAACTGGCACTTAGACCACAATTCATTGGCCAAAGCAAGCTACAGTGGAAGATCCAAATTCAAGAACTAAGGAAATCAGCTCTGGCTTTCAACAGAAAGACAAAAGTCATGTTGTAATGGGTTGAAAGATGATGGTCAGTTTCACAACCCTTCTACCACATAAGTCCAATTGTAATAGGGAGAAAGAAACAGGGGTGGGGTGGGGTGGGGTAAAAGAAACTATTGAAAGTGATAAAAGTTGGTTTTGGTGATGGTGACATGTTATAAATTTATTTTAAAAATCACCAAACTATAATGTTGCAATGGCTGTACTTTATAAAATGCAAATTATCCCTCAGTAAAGTTATTGGTAGACAAAACAACATTTTTAATTTACTGTAGGTCACTCAACTTACTGGTAGGTTCAGGCCCTAGCATGAATTGCTAAAATCATTATGATGGTCATCTAATATGGCTGATGATGCCCTTAAAACAAAGGCCCATCTTCCCAAGACCACCTCCCTACTTCTTCTCCAACTTAGCCCAGGATACAATTTCCTTTCACCCTTCCCACCGCCTCAGGGAAGACCCCCATTCAGCTCTCTAGGGTATATCTAAACATCCCCCTCAAGCTGTAGCCCTGGAAAACAGCCATAAAAGCCTCAGCCTCCTTTTGTCTAGTCCAGAAAATTTCTTATCGTTCCCAAATTCTCTCTGCATCCTCAAAGAAAATAAAGCCCTTTTCCCTTTTTCCTTCTGCCTGTTTCTCTGCTGTACCGGTTACCTGAAAAAACCTATCACTTATAATTGTCCAAATCTTCATTTAAATTCTTTAAATCTTCAGGTAACTTAGTGTACCACTCAGTAATCTTACCATATATCATAGGTAAAGTAATAGAGTCTCAGAATCAGGGCGCCTAAGAACTACAAAGGATTTTACATCTGACTTTGTCCACTGCTCTCGTAAAGCAGCTAAATGTGTTAGCCACTACAGCAGCTATACAAATCCTCTTCTGAAGCTGAAAAACAGAAACAGCTCTACAGGAAACTGAGCCAGGGAAAAACACACTTCATCTTCTCATGCTTTGGGCATTTGGGGGATTAGTGCTAGAAATAACTTGAACCACTGCTCTTTCCAGAACCAAGAATTGAGAATAAAAATGACTCACTGAAAATGACCCTCAGTGGTCAGGGTGCTGAAATGTGATCGGATTCTGGAATTAACATCATTAGCATTTTGCTTCTGTTTCCTCAGCCAGAGTCCAAATCTAAGTGTCCTCTCTTGGGCTTACAGTGGTTGCATTCAAATTAGAATTCTTCCTTTGTGAGTTAGAATCTCTGATGTAGAGACTCAAAGAAGGAGACTGGCTTTTAAAAGGTGGATGTATACCTCATGATTCTTCTCTTCGGAGCACTAAGGGGTCTGTGAGCGTGTGCTCATGGGAAGGGGCCTAGTTTTAGCCTGTAATTTGGACCTGTTTATGGTGGAAAAAATAGAGTGAAATTGGAGGAGATGCATCAGAGCCCTCCATAAACAGAGCTTTGAAGAGCAAATTGAGCAGCTCTCATCAATCACATGCAGACCACATCAAAGCTGCCTGAGGAAAACCACTCCCAGATGTCAGGTAGGGTCAGGCAGGCGCTATCAAACGCCCTTTCAAGATATTATGAACCAGAATCGGAGGCAGGAAAGGCATAAGGAGTGCCAAAAATAAGATCACCAGAAGGGAGACGAACAAGGCAGAGAATGAGACGTGGGGCAGAGCAGAGGGGGAGGAAGAGAGGGCAGGAGACAGGGACAGGAAGACATGCGTGATTGCAAATAGTCAGAAGCAGAGAGGATGGTGGGGCAAGGCCAAGCCAAAGCAAATCAACAGCAGAGGAGACACGGAGAGGATCTGAAGCAAGGTGCAGGGCACAGCTTTTCCAGGGGAGAGGAGGTCGTGGTGCAGCCATTGGTTTGAGGATCCACAGTGCACAGGAAATTGTACTGGAAATTAGCTGGAACAGGGGAGCACCAACACACCTCTGAAAAAGAGGGTGGAGCGAAGAGCACAGAGAAACACTCTTCAGCCTTCTCCCCAGCGCCTCTCTATCTCCTGTGAAGAGCTGTGTGATCACCCCAGCCCGCTCACTCAGGCCCCGAAACTCACAGGCAGCACAGACATAGAAACCAGCCTGATGTCCACCCAAGCCACACAGGGGTGATTCTGCCTTCCATTACTACAAAGCCCAGGCAGCAAAGCATCAGTCCAAGCTATAAATCTGGCTTCTTCACAGATCAAATTCGATTTTCCAACTAATTAGAGGAAAACAAGCTCACTTGTGGGTCAAACTGAGCAAATTTCCCTGTCTCTGAGGAAGACCTGGCTCTGTCTCATCAAGAGGTAAGGGTGACAGGGTGCTGGGATGCTCCAGATGTAGGCTGGGAAGCCAGGAGTCGGCTGGAGGTCCTAGGTATGTGTGTGCTGGGGGCATAAGAAGAATGGGATGCAGAAGGGCTTGCTCCAAAACAAACTTTGCTTGCGTTAAATGTCTTTCCTGCAGAAAGATGTCTGAGATAACACTCAGGAAGAGACAGGGTCCTGGAGCCAGCCCAACTAGTGGTACATCTCATGTGTTGTTCAAAAACTAGGAGAGACACTAGGAGCAATTTAATAGCTGCTCCCCCCACCCTCCGTACTTACTTACCTGAGGGTTCAGAGTGGAGCTGAGAGGATGCTCACAGTAGCTTTGCTTTACTGAGCCAATCATTTTTATGTGTACAGTCTGCTTAGTCCTCACAGCACCCGATCAGAAGGACATTTTGCTCCTTCTTACTCCCACTTTACTGTGAAGGAGACAGAGGCTCTGTGGGGTTAAATGACCAGGCCAAAGTCACAGCGCGCCTGGTGACCAAACAGACCTGGAACTGGCCCAGTGTGCTTTCAGATGCCACTCAGTACACATGGCTCAGCAGCTGGAGAAGTGACAGAAGAGCACTGTAGCCCTGCAAGCAGTGTGCCAGATGGTAGGAGGGCGAGGGTCTGGGCGCAGGCGCTCCCAGCAACCCCGTGCTCCTGGGAAGGCGGGAGGTACTTAAGTAGCACACTAGCAGTCCACGGTGCAAAGCTTGTGAAATATTTTTAAGCTTTGGGATAAATGGGACAGAAGGAAGCGTTATTGTGGGCAGCAACAAGTTGAGGAAGCTCTCTCAACTTTTCCACGTCCCTTTATGAAAGCAAAAGACCAGAAAATTATCTGTAATTACTGAGCCATCAGCACTTAATTACAGCATCTCTGGCATAGGCCAACGTGGTAAATGACTCTACGGCATTAATGAGTGTCCTCGGGCCCTCCACCCACCCCAGCTCCACCCAGCCACGTAAGCACAGGCGGGGTGCTCCTCCCAGGCCAACCTGGACAGCAGGGCGTCAGGGCCCGGGCCGCTTCCAGACCTGTGTGCAGACACTGTCTCTGCCCCTTACTGCCTGGTAGCTTGAGACTCGTTACTCACTTCTCTGAGGTACCGTTTCTTCCTCTGGAAGATGGAGGCTCTAAAAGTACCTCCAAAGCAGGTGATGTTAGGATAAAGCTAAAATATGATTGTGTATCAGTCAGGACAATGTCTATCATATAATAAGCACTTTTAAAAAAAGTATTACTGTGTTTTCCTATCCCTTCATCTTATTAGAAGCCCAAAAGAGGAAAAGGCAAACCAAATGAAATTACTACCATAAAGCCAGAGAGAGCCAGGCTATCCAACCAAAGGCAATAATTATAAAGCTGCTTCAGAGCAGAGTTCCAAGAACAGAATACCCATTTGGAACAAGTTCATTTAAAAATTGCTTACTCATAAGAACGACTATGCTTACAGCCTGACAAATGGAAGACGCAGCCCCAATAAATAAGAAGCCAGTGGTAAACAACCCAGCTATACCACGAGTCTCCTGATTTCTCTCTCCTCATCCTTCAACCATTTCTTAAGCTTTTATGGGGTTATAATGACAACTTCCGGTTGGTTTTACGTGCCTATGTACTCTGAGCTTTCCCCACACTCCACAGCCAGGGACAAGCCTGCAGACTTCTCTGCTTGCTTTCTGGGATGGAACAAGCCCCACCCCAGGCACCCAGCCAGCCTGCCCCCAACTCTTTGCCCAGGGCATCAGTTCAAGTCTCTCCTTGCTCACAGCCCTCCTGCAGACCCCTAGATGCTCAGCACCTCTACTCCAGTGTCTGTCCTCATGCCTCACTGGTCCATCCAGGAAAAATGTCCTCTCAGCCAGGTTATGTGCCCTGCTCCCTGCCCCAGACAAGCAAACCACCCTTCCTGCAGTAGAATAAGTTTAGGACGTGAAGTCAGGAGACTGCAGCAGCAGCAGCAGTGCCAGCACGGGCTAGCTGGCAATCTTCACCTCGCTTTCCGGTGTTGCTCCCTGTGAGGTGGGTACTGAGTGCCGCTCTCCTGGAGGTCCTGTGCTGACTGCACATGTTCACAGAGATGAGCCTGGCCCACAGTGCTGGGTGCACAGGGCAGGGCTGCAGTTATCAGTGGCAAAGACTAAGCACCCCTATCTGAGCTCTGTCCTCTAACACCTGAGTGGAGTGGAAGGGGAGGGAAGGTGTTCCCAGTGAAGCGGGTGCTGTGCCTCCCCTCACTCACTCCCTCCCCTCCCCTGCCCTGCCCAGAAAGGAAGCTGCTTAGTGCTTTTCCACAGCCTGGGGCCAAGCCAGCCTGGGTCAGCAGTTCTCAAAGGCTGAAAGCTGAGGTAAATCTCCCAGATGCTTACCTCTGGAAGTGTGCTGCCTCTGAGCCACACACCTCTTTCCACCCACGCCTGCCTACTCAGCTACTGGATTATGGGGCAGTTAAACCAAAAACAGTGTGTCCCTTAGATACACAATTAGTCAGTTTGGGTGTTAAAG
>NW_004524707.1:4646164-4659902 GCF_000260255.1 Octodon degus
ACCCCCTTCTTTTTGAACAGTCATCTACCAGAGAGACAGCACGGCAGCAACTGGCATGTCATGACAAGCAGCCCATATTCAGAAGACCAGAATGACAGACACTCCATGCATGAATCTACTATTATAAATTGCCATCTTCAGTGTAGAAAGGGAACTAAGCACTAAGTGAAAGATTTGGGGCACCAAATCATTCCAAAACAAAATTTCCTCAAGAATCAGCTTTCTGGTGGTGGTTGGGGGGTCCATGTGCCTGGAGACAAGGAAGGGCTGCCCTGAAATCCACATATGCAAATCAAGGCTTATGGGCATCAATGCTCTTGTACTAGAAATGCTTATCAAATATCCACTGTTTATAAAACAAACCAAATTAAAAGATATGTGAGGCATCAAGATACCACAATGGGAAGCTCCAAGGAGCAGAGGCAAACTGTCTCCAAGACACAATATGCTGGTACCCTTCCTGGCCACCTTTTCAAGACTTAACCACAGGGTGTGTGTTTAATTAAAGTCTTCATTCCTCCAGCACTGTTGCAAATGATCCCCTCGATCAGAAGATAATGGGCAGTTCCTCTGATCTAACTGTGTGCTCCTTGGATGGATCAGAACAAGTTCTTAATCCTTATTTTCTGCCAGTGCTAGGCTCAGGGCCTGCTTACCTAGAGACTGTACCTTTGCCACAGGTCAGCAAGCCTGTTTTCAGTGACATTCAACCTCTGAGCCAACCTACTTAAGCTTTAGCTTCTTTCTCTATAAAATGAAAATATTTCTGACTTCTCAGAGTTTGGAGAAACACAACAAGGAACGAGCTGGGGTGGTGATGGCGACAGCCACACGGTAGGACACCGGTGTGCCACGGGGGCTTGTATTGGTGCCTAAATCACTTGGACATTGCTGGGACAAAATGCCCAACACCCTCAACTTGTTGGAGGGGAAGTTTCTTTTGGTGCACAGTTTTCAGAGGATTCAGACCACAGTCAGCTGGCTCTAAGGCCGAAAGGGCATGGTGGAACGCCCTGGTGAAAGCAAGCTGCTTCCAATATGATGGCAGCAAGCAGAGGCAGGGGCAGGAGGCAGGGAGGTAGACACGACCTTCCGGGTCACATCCCCACAGCCCCACCTCTAACCAAGCCTTGCTTTCCCCAGGCAAGCTAGCTATAGCACCCCCATGATCCACTCACCTTCCACACAGAAGAATTTGGGGAGATGTTTTATACCTAAACTGTAACAATTATTCAGAACACAGCAACCCACGCAAGGGAGCCCAGTGACATCGGAGTAAAGACAGAGGCAGTGTAATATGCACAGTTAGACTCTCTAGCTAAAATAAAATGGAAAAAAACAGGCTCAAGTGAATTTTTTCCTCATCTTGATAAAATAATATGCTCCAAGCTTGAGACCTTTTCTCTGCTGTCTGCTGCCCAAAACTCATTTCTCCAACTGAGATCTAAGCCACCATAAATCCCATCAGGGGTCAAAATGGCTGACACAATTTTAACTACAAGAGAGCCCAGCATAAATGGTGTCATTATTGTCCTCCAGGGCTGCTCTCTGCCTTTTCTAGGGGACAAAAGTAGAACTCATATTTTTTAGCCTGGAAATATACAATATTTTAAAACTTCTGAGGGACAGATTCAAGAACTCAAAAGCATAAAGATTGTTAAATGTGCGACCAGGCTTAAAAGTGAAACTCTTTCTTTATCTCCTTATTGTTATCCTACCTGATAACCTACAGATACTGTTTCTAAATAATGCCAGCCCTGCCTCAGTCTACCTTGCCACTCAGTCCTCTCCACTGTCTAAGCAGATGTCTCCTAGAGACCCACAGCCCAGAGGTCCTGCTGACGTCACAGGTTTGGGCCCTGTAGTCACCGGCCCCAAGCTGGGGGAACCTCAGGCTACTTGAAATTCTGACCAACTGACTGCAAATTCCAGCATTCCTATGCTCTTCTCAGGCTCAATTACTCACCAGAATAACTGAAAAAAAAATACAAGTGCTATGTTTATGATTAAAGCCGTGTCATAAATGAGATACATTAGGGCTGGCCTAGTGAAAAGACACAGGCAAGGTGTGGAAGGGCCCTCAAGGTGGAGCTTCTCCTTTGTTCCCAGCACACTGACATGCCAGCAGCCAGGAATATGTTTGAGTTTTGAAGTCCAGCATTCTCACTGGGTCTCACCATGCAGGCATCTCTGACTAAGCTACTGGCTGTGTGGTTAAACTCGGTCCCAAACTCTCTTCTCTCTTAGAAGTTGGACTTTTGTGGCTCAAGACCTCTACCTTCTGATTACAGCATGACCAGTCCCATCCAGAAACTATTTATGGACTCACCAGGAGGCACCTCACTAGCATAACTCAGGTGTGACCCAAGAGCTCCCCATGCATGGTAAAGAGGATCTTAGCACTCAAGAGGTTTCCAGGGTTTGTTGGGCAGGTCCATCTCAGGAACCCAGGAAAAAGACAAAGGTAGCCGGGATCTGCAAATACCTCACCCTATGGATTAAAAATTATACAGCTATTTGGGGCTTTACATGAAATGGCATAGTACTTTTATATAACCTGTACATATGTTCCTATATTCTATAAATTTTACATCTTCCCTACAGTATAACAAAATATGGATTCTATGTAAACATTTATTGTTATGTTGTTTAGGAAATAATGACAAGAAAAGTTCTGTGCAGATCTAGCATACTTGCAGGGTTTTTTTTTCTGAATATTCTGATCCACCATGGATAGCCAACTGTACTTTATTATACAGCAGGAGGAAGTTTCCAACCTTCTAGACCTGACCTCCAGACCTCACACTTGCTTACCTCTTGCCAACTTCAGCAAGACAAGTGAATATGCAGGGAGGATAGGGAAAATTGATCCTCCTGGGATGTTGAGGAGCTGGGAAAGGAAAGTTTCAGAGGACAAGTAGGGGAATAAATGCAGAAAAGGTTGGGCTCTTCATCCATAATGTTGAAATGAAGGAGGAAAGCGTGCAGCCTTCCAATGGAGATCTTTGTAGGTCTGGTGAGCAGTGAGCTAACAGAAGTCCTCATCTTTGGTTCCACTTGTGTGTGAAGAGAACAGCAACAAAACAAAAACAAAAACAAGCTCAAACACTTGAGAGGAAGGAAACGATGAAAGATAAAAAGCTAGGCTGGAGAACAAGAGAAAGCCAACTAACACTCCACCAACCTGCTGTTCACAGCCCAGGGCAGCAATGGACAGCAGTATAGCCCAGGAATCAGGCAGCTGTAGGGAAATTAATCTACAGGTCTAGGCTTCTCTGTGACACACAGCAATGCTGGCAGAGAGGGCTAATAGTCCAATAGCTCTGCATTGAGTTTGCCAGCCAAGTATAAGAGAAATCCAGTGAGCAGTACAATCAGCAAGACAGAGGCTGAAGTAAAATGAGGTGGAAGAGGACTCAAAGAGAAGGCTTCTGGAGATGAAGCTTGTATAGATGAAGGGTCTGGATTCCCAGCTTACAATGCAGAAGTTATGAGAATCATCGAGTAAAGGAAGCAGAAAGTAAAGGCTGTAGGAGACATTGGGATGTGAGTTGGGAGATGCTGAGGTGGGCCGTGTACACATGTGATCCAGGTTAGCAGATGGCAGGGGAAGGAATCGGAAGAGGCAGAAACAAGCAATCTAGTTCTTGTGGGATGTCCTTGTGAGCACTTTAAGGGTTCAGGAGGAGGGAAGGATTGTGTAAGAATTGCTAGATGAGGACAAGGAAATCACAGATCGGGAGCCTGTGGCCAGGTCAGCTGAATGGCTAGGTTTTATTTAGCTGGCATGGTCATTTGGCTTCTTTATTTTATGGGAGGATGCTCATAAAGACTGTGAAGAGAATCTAGAAACATGGGACGAATCTCCTTTCATCTGAGGTCCCAGTTCCCCACTGCCAACATCAGTGTTTGCTTTACTCAAACCCTGAGTTAGGTGAACTAGACTGCTTCTCTGATATTCTGTTTCCTCCCATCTGTCCACAGAGCACAGAATCTCAGTAGGAGGAACATCAGCTGGTGTGTACACCCATCATCCTCTTTATATTATCTCTTGAGCCACAAATTATGACACCTGAGGGTCACACAAGGCCCTGACCATCAAGAGAGAGGAGTAGAAAGGGAAGATGTCAAAAAACATGCAAAGTCCATTTCAACATTTCTACAAGTTGGGCTCAAGAGTCAGGAAAAAGATGATTAACTTAACCATCATCTCCTGCCTTACCCCCTGGACTCCTGTTCCCATGACACTGAAAGTCTTCAGTTAGCTGAGTACCTGTGAAGGGGACTTTGGTGAGCAGCCAGAAGAAGCCAACTGTCGCATCCAAGAACCATTTTTAAGTACATTGTGTACCAGGGTCTGAAAAACCAACCTGTGAACTTCGGGACAAAGCTAATCAGTAGGGTGAAGACCATCTGCCCTTTAGACCAGATCTCAGAAAGCATAAAGACTCAGTTCGTTTTGCCCAGAGGCACTATCAATCAAGATGTAGTCCTCTCTTCATCACAATTTCACTCTTTTTACACCAAATTTCTTCTTGTCTGGCCCCTGGCATTCACACAGGTTCCTCCTGGAGTGTCTTGGGGGTGTCATAGTCCATGGCCTGCGGACTTCACTGTAGACAATGGCCCCTTACTAGGGGATCACTGAGACAAGTGACACAGACTCAAGAATAAACATGGACATAATGCGATAGCACTGGTCTACCAGTCCCTTGTCCTACAAAACTGTAAATCATTCCAGACTCTCAGCACTTCATATTCAATCTTCAACCAATTTAAAGAGATCTGTCACCTTTCTATGGCTTCCCATTCCGATTGCCAGCTATACATTTTCTTCCTCGTTTGCCTTTTTCTCTGTTCTCTCCTTGCCAAGAAAAAGCAATAAAAGGAATGGGAAAATTCAGTTTCTCACTTTGTCTCACTGCAGCCTAAACAAGAAAATGTCTTATTAAAAAAAGAAAAAGAGGGTGGGAAAGAAAGGTGATATTTAATTTTATTGGGGAGCGTGAGCCACTGCTGGAGAGTGCTTCTGGCTAAATGGGACCATCAGGCCTGGGGCGCAGCAGTGAACCTTGTGCACAGGGATGCAGATGCAGCACCACCTTCCTGCTCTGAGGGAAGCTGACACTCAATTTCAGAAGCTTTAGGCAAGTGGCTCTGGCTGTGGAGACATCACAGCCACTTTCTTGGAACCATTTACAACAGTTTCTACTCTCTGTAGTGAAAGCTTAAAATGCAAATGAAATGGGGCCATTTAAAGAAAAATGTCCCCGCTAACTGTGCTCTGAGAAAGAAAAAAAAGCCTATCGCTCAGAGGGCAATCTTAAAGTCAATGAAACTCGAAGGCACTGGATGATGCTTCATTCTGATGGATAATATGTGTTGTGCTTCTCCCTCATGAGTTTAGAAGTATTTAAAGAAAAGGGTAAAATCACCCTGTTTAGGAGATTAATTTCTCCTCTGAAAAAAAAATGTCTGTTTTTGCTTCCAATTCTGCTTTGATAGAAAGTAAAACCAGAGCTTATTCCAAATGCTCACTGCCAAAAGCCACCAAGGGTAAATATGTGGGGGATACGGGGACAGGGCAAGGACAGAATTCCAGAGAGGACGAGTCCTACCCTATCTCCCAAGGCCAATCCAGGCTGAGATCATTCAGGAAGCCATGAAAAAATCATTTCTTCAGGGACACAGCTTCCAAGGGAATGACCAAGGCACTTACACAATCCCTGCCTTCATAACCAGCCCTCCAGGGACCGGGGACATAGCTCAGTGGCATAAGTGTCTGCTTTGCAAGTCCTGAGTTCGATCTCTGGTACCATAAAAATAAAATAAAATAAAATAAAATAAAATAAAATAAAATAAAATAAAATAAATAACAAGCCCTCCTCACAAACATCTGTGCTTTGATAGAAAGTAAAACCAGAGCTTATTCCAAATGTCCTGAAACTCTACCCATTTTACAGATGAGGCAATTAATATCAGGGAGATCAAACAACTTAAGATTGTGTAATTGGAAAGGGGCTGCCTGGACTCTTAATTGAGATGGTTAACTCCAGACTCCAAGGCTATGCAGTGCTACACGACCCCATAATATGCTCCCAGCAGACATTCATTTGAGTTCCACTCAATAAGCTTCACCAAACTGCAGCATAATTTGGTAAATGATCTCTTTCTCCAAAATTTCCTTCTTTGAAATGTAGAGCCCTTTGTCAAATGGCTGCACCAGTAATACACGTAGTACCTGGTAAGAACACTCAAAAAACTGGGGCTGAGAGACAGAGTGGGCACAAAGCAGTTTACTGTGGAATACATGGCACTCTGTACCCTGCATGTGCTTAGGATGTCATTGGAAGCCTGTCTTTATTAAGTAGCAACTCTTGTCTTCATTGACTTAGAAGCTACATTTCTCTTGGTGCAACTCAAATACATTCCCTTACTTTCTGATGACAGAGATACTAAAGTGAGACTGCCCACATAACCACCACTTCCAATTCTTAACTGAGGCCGCAGGCTGAATCTGACAATATGCAAAGCAATGCGGACTCTCTAAAATTGCTGGCAGAGATGAAATTGATATAGTTGTTGAAAAGCAATTTGTGGGGGGAGAAAAAAGAAAAAAACAATTTGGTGTCATTTTGAAAATTTGGAGATGTGTATATCCTGCTACCCAGAATTTCTAATCTCAGGTATATTCCCTGGAGAACTTCTTGTGCATAAGTGCCAGAAGTCGAGCACATCAGTGTCCCTAGCAGCAGTGACTATAAAAACTAAGAACTAGAAATAGCCCAAATGTCCATCAATAGTAGAAATGATAAGTAAGTTGCGGCATCTACACATGCAAGGGAACATTCTGATCTACTGAAAAGGAATTAATTACAATGGCATGCTTGTGTCCACATGAATTTTATACACATTGTGATTTAAAGAAATAAAGAAAAAAATATATATAATGTTCAAAACAGAGAAAAGTAAACTACACTGTTTATGGATGTGTAATTGGGAGTCAACTTATTTTTCACAAAGCAAGTAAGAGGTCATTAGAAAAGCCTAGAAAATGGTCATTACAGGGAAGCAGGGGAATAATGTGAATGGAAAAGGACAGATGGCAAAACTGATCCTAACACTGAACAAACTGCTTGGACTTCCCAGGACTGCTCCTAACGTTGTGCAGTGTCCCAGTACAGACACTGCACAGGGACTCAAAGAGTAGCACGTTTGAAGTAGTTATTAAACAGTATCACAAAAATGCATACTTGTTAGAAAACATGGTGTTTTGTTGTATATGACATCCATGAATATAGCTGTATGCATATCAAAGCCATGCAGGAAGGCAGCCTGGCTGGGGAGTCCTGAAGTCACCGGGATGGACCCCTTCTCACCCTGAACAGACAAGCCCCCCAGAGACTTGTCAGCTTCTACAAAGACACCCAGTACTTGCAAGACACTCAGTACCTCAACCAGCAGCCCATTCCTTCTCCTTTTAACTTCATTCCATATGCATTGTGCCTTTGATTGGGCTTTCAACTGGGGTAAAAACATTCATTAAGCTTCCCTTTTTGGCCTGTTTTTAGCAGACAGCTCAGTGACCATCTACCTCACTCATCTCAGGATCCTGTTTCATCTTCTCAAACTGAAGCTGCCCCCGCTCAACAGCATCTCCTGTCCCCTCCTCTGGCCCCTAGCAGCCAGCTGTGCTTCCTGTCTCTGTGGACAGGGCCACTCTAACACCAGACGGTGACGGAACTTGACTAGCCTACTTTATTTAATGCAATGTCTGTGTTCCTCCATGCTGTCACCTGTGTCAGAACTGCCTTTCTTTCATTTTATGCATATCCTACACTTTATTTCCCCATTCATCTATTGACGAATGATGGGCACTAACTGGGCTATTATGAGTAGTGCTATTATGAACATGAGTACAGCATAAAACCTTTAACTGTGTTGAGTGTTGTACATTTTTCTTTAGACTCAGTTAAAACCTAAAGCCTGCTTATAACTTTGGCCAGTTGGGCTGTATTCTACTACCCGAAATCTTTGCAAGATAATCACTTTCCCTTTTCCATACAAGGAATCCTCTTGGTTGTGTCTTCTAGTTCAGCCATTCAAGGTCTTTTATTCTTTCAGTCATTCCTCATGGGACACATCCCCACACTCCTCATCGACCTTATATCTTATGTTCTTCTCTGGATGCACCTTAGAGTATGTGAACTTTGATGGAAACTACAAACTATATTTTCACCTTCTGCTTGTGGACCAATAAAAAGCCCTTCCCCTTAAAAAGTCCTTTGCTTCTCAGAATTAGCCTCGGTAAGTCATGTCTCTTCCATTCTGTGGTTGTGGAATTGATTTTTCTTTAGCTTCATCACAACAGAAGTTAAAGAAAACATTACCATTTATATGTGTTCAACCTCATCTTCTTGAATTTGGCCCCAACTTTCTCTATAGAGATCACTTTTAATATTATCCTATATGACTCTGCTGTTCAAAATAAATTGGAAATCACGTGTGTCACTGTGTTCTTTCAAATTATTGATTTATACAATGAATAAGAAAAATATCCTGGTTAAAACAGAGGATACTTTCACTAGTCTCTACTTCCAGGTTATCATTGATCAACTAGTTACAACATTGCCTAGCACAACTATTATAGCCTTATTAGCATATCACAGAACATACTGTTAAACATATTGGGGAAATCAAGATTTTCTAGGCTTAGGACCTTCAGTGATCCATTTGTGATGGGTCCATTCATGCAGCAGCCTCCATGCACTACTTCTTATTCCAAGCATGGATAAAATAGAAGTTCTGTGTGAAGTTGGAGAATTTTATCAAGTCCAATGGAAAGTTCCTTTATAGGCACCTTCTCAAGTTCCTCTTTCCTTCTTTTTAAAAATTGAAGACAATTTTTTTTTTGTTTCCAGTGTTCTAGGAACTTCTCTAGTCCTTGCAATTGTCAAAAACAAGAGTTTTGAGATTTCATCTGTAAATGTCTTTGATACGTGAGGATGCAATCAATTGGCTGAAAGACTGCGTACAATCTGATTCAACGTGTTATTAGCTCCCAACTGCCCCCAACATTCTGTTATTTGATTTCCCCATTCTTGAGTGAATCTGAACTTAAACTGGACTTCTATCTTCTCCCATTCACCCACTTGCCTTACAATTTTTTTAAGCACTGAGCCTACCATTCTTGGTAAATTTCTGTGTTCTTCTTGCATTTTACAGTGGGGGAGGGAGAGAAGATAATTTGTAGTCCTCAGTAGATAATAAGGAAAGACAGATAACAAAGTACCAAGAACTGATACCAAGCTTTGATTGGCCTTCCCACTACTTCATGGACGTCTCATATACCATCTGTACAATGACTATAATATACCTCAGGGTCTGGGGATAGAGCTCAGTGGCCTAAGTTCAATTCCTGGCATTGACAAAAACAAACAAAAAAATGAAAATAAAAATAATTATTTATATATAATATAATATATATTATATATGTTGTCTTAAGGAAACAAAAGAAATTGAGTCACATCAAAGAAAGACATATGACTCATCCTATTCATTGTCATTTTGTTGACCTTGGCAATACCAGGCTTCAGTATTTTCATAACTCAAATGATGTTTTTTGCAACTCCAGTGATATGCAGGCCTCAACTCATAAGCAGAGGCACTGCTGCTGCTCTGGCTAGGGAAACTCAGCGCTGTGGGGAGCTCTGTGGCGTGCTTAGCAGTCCTAACCTCACAGCATCAGATGCAGCTGCGCCTGAGCCATCACCACCATGAAAGTCCAGCCAGCCACACAGTTCTAGATGCTCTGATTGAGACCCACTAGCAGAGGACCTTTCTGTCCCTTTCAGCCCTGAATTTTTAGATCCATCATTCTTCACAGACAAATACTTTAAAGGTTTCAGTCATGAATAAGTTTATGGAAAGTTTTAGTCAATAACATAATACAATATTGGAAATCATTTCCCAGATGAAATAAAGGTAGTCTGGTCAAATTCAGCAGACATGCAAAATTTTCATCCCACTTTTTAAAATTAGTAGGAGGAACTAATTGCAAATCTAGACATTAAGAAAAGCAGATAAACAGTTAGTCATTGAAGTCAATCACATGAGGTGCCTAGATGAATTAAACATCTTAACAAATCTTATCCTAGCATCAGAGTAAAGAAAAACTGGAGGCTAGAGCTTCACCTGTTACCTTTGTTGTAAAGGAACCAAAGACTTGACAAGTTTTTTTGTCTACTGTGCCTTAAAATTGTTTTGCAGATCAAAAGAATTCCCTCAAATCCTGGAGAATTATCTTCCTGATGCTCAGACTGTATTTGTCTTCTCTCAGAGCAAATAATCTAGTCTATCTAATTGTGCCTTCCAAGCAGGCTTTTTATCCCTCCCCTGCAGACTACCATCCCCTCACCACCCCCAACACCCACATGCCAGCCCTTTTCCCCACCTGCACCCTTCCCAGCAACAGCCATGCAATGCTGGGCTCGTTCCCCCTCTGCAGAAACTAACACAGCTTCCATGTGCAGCTCAAGGGGCTCCACAGTAATGTATGCAGAAATGCTTTCCTCACAAACAGAAGGCCACCCTCCCACAAAAATATCCAGACCTTTCCAAGTGTTCTGAGCAAGTCCAGACAGAAAAAGGAAATTGCAAAACCTACTCTACCACCACGCTCAAAGGGGAGTGAAAAACGGAAAGGAGTCCTCTTAAAACAATGAATTCTGTCAGGCTTCCTCTCCCTTCCCAGCATCCTAGGATCCTGCATCAGCAAAGCATGTCCTGTCAGGCCCTGGTGTAGAGACAGAAAGAGGAATTCCAGCCATTTGCAGTGGGTGGGGCCTTAAGACAGTTAGGCTCTCTCCTGGCTCCCCATTCCGCTTCCTTCTGGTCTTTGGGGGAAGGGAAAAGTTTTCAGGGATCCAGGGCTGCAGAGGAAAGGAGTAGAGGAGTTGGGTGTGAGAAACCAATCTAGGTAGATGCAGGAAGAAATTCGATGTCGAACCCAAAGCTCTCATTCATTTTTGTTTTTCCGCTAAGTATCTGGTACAGAGAGCAGCTCTGGGGCAGCTGCTTTCCAGAAAATAGATCCAACTCCCCAGATGGATTGGGACTGAGCCTGAGACCTAGACTGCATATTCTCATAACTTCCCCTGCCATAAACAGAAAAAAAGAGAGTGGCTCATCTTTTAAGGGTAGAGCCAGAAAAAATAGAGGCATAGGTAGCTGTGGGCTCTAGGTTAAATAATGAAATCACTGGCAACAAATCCCCATAAGCAAGAGAACACCGGGACACATCTGACTCGGAAGTCTTCCTATCTGAAGTTTTCTCTCTCCTGTCTTGTCTGGCCCTTTTAGGAGGCAGAGAATGATAATAAGCTTCACCTTTCTTTACTTCCTTGCCCCATTTCTTAATTTACCAAACACTTATTCAGCATCTACTGTGTTGGTTTCTATACTTGGAACATGAAAAGGGAGGGGAAAACCAGTAGGAATCCCGGTGATTTATACCTGCTGTCTGCACTAATGCAGTAGTAATAGGAATAAATGGAAATGGTTAAATTTGAGCCATAGTAAAATGGCTGGGTTGATGGGGTTTGGTGTCAAATAACACGTGGAAGATAAAAGAGAAAGAACTGGTAACAACTCCTAAATTTCTGGCTTGAGCATCTGAGTGAAAGGAGACCAATAACAAAGAGCAGGAACACCAGAATGGAGGGGAGAGGAAGGATTCTGGGGGGCTGGGGAGAGGAAAGGTTGTGAGTGACTGAGTTTGAATTGCATCTCGAATGTCCAAATGAATGTGTTGCAGAGAGAGTTGGAAAGATGACTCACGTGGTTAGGACAAAGATCTAGTTTAAAGACATGAATTTGGGGATTAATCAATGTAGGCATTTCATTAAGAAGGAGAAAGACAGGTTGAAGGAGCTATACACATCTTTTAATCCCATAAAGGAATAATGAGACACAAATCAGAATCTCACAGTGCTCAGATTCCTAAGAAAGATGCTGAATTAGTAGAGAAAATCCCATTAAGTCACAAAAAGCAGGTGTGGCTATCCAAGAGGGCCAGCGCCTTTCAGTAAGAGGTAAACTGAGTGTGGAGCAGATCTAGCTGCCCAGGGCCTCCCGGCCTGTCTACCAAGTGGAACAATGGGCAGGACCTTTCAAAGAGAGACCTTCTCCCGGAGTGTGGTAAAGCACCTTTAGAAGCAAAGCTTCCCAGTCTCAACTGAGTAGCATCGGCACCCTCAACTTCCCTACGATGAGCTCACGGGTGAGTGTATAGCAGAAAGATCCAATACTTTTAAAGACAGTTTCTCAAGGAAAGATGACCTGACTCCTACCAAGAATGGCTTCCCAATCCTCCCCTATCCAAGTGGGAAGTCCACATGGCCATGCAAGGAGAGCGTTTCCCACACTCCTGCACAGAGACACGTCTTCCCCAGAGGCCGTGGGATTTCTGTGGGTACTTTCTGGAAGACAGCCAAAGCAAGGGAGGTGAAAGGGGATGGTGGAGTGGCTGAGCCAGGAGGAGAAGACAGGGCCACCCAGCACAGCCTGGCCAGGGTGGGCAGAGGCTGACTGTGCAGTTATGAGCCCACTGCACTCCCTGACAGTTAGATATCAGACAAAGCCCATTCTTTGGGCCTAAAATGTGTTGAGCTGAGAAAGTTTTAAGGCTTTCAAATAGGAGAAAAGAAACAAGAAAGCAGAAGAAAACCCCAACATCTTGTTACTAAGTGACACTTAAATTCTTCTATCATCAGAAAAGCATTAGAAACCCATGCATTTTCCCAAAACATCTCCACCCACAGCACAAATGCGATTTCCAATTACTAGGAAGATGCTTTCCCAGAAATGGTCACTAGAACATCAACTAATGCAAGAGAAAAGCAATAAATTCATCTTCAGGGTTGACCCAAGTTCCATCATGCCCTTTTCTGGCCAAGCACAGAAGTTCTCTGAGGCAGGAAAATCCCAAATTCAAACTTATTCTGGGCACTTAAGGAGATCCCTGCCTGATTTTTAAAAGGGCTGGAGATGTGGCTCAGAGACACAGCCCTGGGTTCAATCTCCAGTACCAAACACACACACACACACACACACACACACGCACGCACGCACACGCACACACGCACACACACACATGCACACACACAAATTCCCACCATGAAGTGGCCCAGCATTTTCTTCTTTTCTTAATTCTCTTATTGATATATGTGTTTTTGCCATGCATGGTGAATACATTATCTTGGGGGAGATGGTGCATGCACAGCACGTGTTAATCCTTTTTACTTCCCTTTGCCCCCTTTCCCTGCTTCTCCTTCCATCCAGAGACCTCTTCCCGATTGCAAAACATCTACCTTCCTGCTCCCCATCGTCTGTCTTTCATTTTGCTCTTCCCGTTATTCACAGTCTGAATTTCTCATCTGAGAGAAGCTGCACGGCCCCAAATGTGTGCGTCTGTGAACTTCTTTTCGTGTTATGGGCACCCACCCATTTCCTACAAATTATTCTGGCCCAGCACTTTCTCAGTACACAAGAGCAAGGAGCAATAGGGATAAGATCCTTTCTCTTCCATTGTTGAATTATTTATAAGAAAAGTTTTAAAATTATGTTTCTGTCTTTTAAATTTTGCAAACTATTGTTTTTAAAAATCAGGGGCTGGGGATATAGCTCAGTGTGATAAGTGCCTGTCTGGCAAGTGCAAGGTTCTGAGTTCAATCCCCGA
>NW_004524707.1:4660002-4711721 GCF_000260255.1 Octodon degus
ATATCAAGGGCTGGGGAGATAGCTCAGCAATCTAAGCACCTGCATGGCAAGCACAAGCACCCAAGTTCAATTCCTTGTACCACCTGCTGTGCCAGCCCCCACACTGAACCAGCCACCAGGTGGAGTGGCACACACCTGTAATCCCCACTCTGGGGAGGCTGAGACAGGAGGATCACTATTAGTCTGAGCTGCATAGGGAGATGCTATGCCAAATAAATGGATAAAAGATTTAAAACAATAAAAAACTAAAAATCAAGCATTTGATTAATTAAGTTCCACTGGAGATTTTATAAGAATCACTGAAAAGGTCACCCAACCCTGAAGATACCAGACCCTGGGGACAAACTTAGATTAACACAAAAAAACAGCTGCTAGACCCCCAGGGGTGTTGGAGGCCTCAGAGGAGGCATAGCTTACACTAAGCTCTGGGAGTTTTTACAGTTTAGACCTGGTAGAAAACCCTCCCTGAGCTTGTGGAGCTTCACAGCCCACAGGCAGCTTCCATCTTCCTTCGGTACATTCCTGCGATGGCTCTGTGAGTTCACTGTGCTGGAGAGAAAATGAGGGACCAGAGCATGAGAGAAACTCAGGGGGGGAACGTGAGCAAAGCCAGAGCCAGTGCCAACATTTAGACCTTTGAAGCTCAAGTCGGCTCTCAGCTTCCAGGCACTGACTGAAGAATTAGGATCCTGCATGGTGGGGAGGAGACATAAGTCAGGAAACATAGGTGCCAGGTAGAGTAAGGCTCCAGGGAGCATGTCCATGCTGGAAGCATGCTTCTCTGCCTTCACAGGCTGTGTTCCCAGCACCTACTAACACACACACTCTACAGAACCAAATGGCGTCCCCCCACACCCCTTACTTAACCCAAGGTAAGCCAACTTGTTCCCTGTGGCCGATTCCCCATCCAGGCATCACTCATGCACCAAAACATCAGAAGCTATAGGAGCCAGCTGTGCCCACAATTCCAACCAGCTGACAGCACTTACACTTCTATGAAGAGTGTGGACCCCTGGTCTTCTTCTTCACTAGTCCCTGAGTTGTAGAACAATGTGTATAGAACAGTGCTTCCAAACTTTCATGAACGGTTGGGGACCTTGTTCCAATACAGGCTGGGATTCAGTGGGTCTCCAGGAGGGCCTGAGGTAATACATCCCAACAAGATCCAGGTGCTTGCTCCTCACTGGGCTCACACTCAGAGTAGGAAGGGTATAGAGATGAGACCATTAAAATGACCTTAAGAATCTCATCTCTCAGTGCTTTTTAAACTGTGCCTGGCAAGTCCTCACAAGGTGTTTTGGGGGATGATTTGAAAGACAAGGAGGAAACCCAGATGTGCTCTGCTTACCTGCTTCAACAGAAGGGCTGTCTTCCATTTCTAGACTTGAAATCCATCATAAAGATTTCATTTGATTAAAAAGATGCCCTTATTTTTACAAGTTTGAGAGCTACTGCTTAAATCTAACCACTTTACTTTGTAGAACAGGAGTTCACTGAGTGTAAGAGTCATACGAGAGGACACTGCAAATTAGGCCTGACCATGTCCAGCCTGGTCCCTTCTTCTCCACTTCTCCTTGGCTGCCTCAACAATGACATGGTTGGAGGTTTCTCCTCTTTCCCTTGGGCTCGCCAAAGCAAAGGCACCACAATCCAAAAATGTCCCAGCTCTCTCCACAGGCAGACACTCCACCTCTCCCCACCACAGGCACGCTCCTCAGAACAGTCCTGCTCTCTCTAACAGACAAGTCAGGGCAGCCAGCAGAGGAGGGGACAAGATTACTCAGAATTCAGCAGGAGCAAGGAGCATTCTCTCAGATGGATGGGCAGGCAGGCAGGGAGGCAGGCATGTGCTCACAAGACCTCAACATTCCTTGTCTCCAAGGAGGGGCCCAGTGACTCTCTGGGCCCTGGCAGACAGTTTACTCCAAGCTGATTTGCAGATGACAAGCTAGGGCAGCTGCAGGGCTCCTGTACAGGAAGGTTAGTCATCAGCAAGAGCCAGTGGGAGGGAGCAGGGAGGGGCAGGACCCAGGGGAAAACCCCATGAAGAACGTGTCTAACACAAGCCCCTTGGCTGGGGGTCATTTGAGAAAAGCTCCAAGAATCTACAGTGTAGAGAGGTTGAAAAGAAACTACTAACACATGGAAAACAATTAGTGGGTAAAACAAAAGAGCATACAATTAAAGACCCAACTGAGCAGTTCAAAATGTGACAGGCACAGGTCAGAGCAAAAGAGAGTGCCATGGGCCAGGTCACTGGGGAAAACCTTGAAGAAGGGCAGACCACAACAGGGCCTGGGTGGAGTGAGCCAGGAGGAGGGCAATGAGACATGGATGCCAGTCCACATGGTCAGCAGCACCCGGGGGAGTGGGGGGGAGAGAGTGAATTAAACCTTCAAGAAAGCATGCGAGGGTGTGGCTGGGCTGGGTGCAGACTCCTAGCAGAGCCATGATTCATCGAACCTGGCCCAGCCCAGTCACCAGTGGACTGTGCATGTCCACAGGGCCTTTCTAATTTCCTGCATGTCATAGTTACTTTTTCTCATTGCTGAGACAAAATAGCCAACATCCACAGGTTAAGCGAAGAGAGGCTAGGTAGCTCACAGTTGGTAGATGTTTCAGTCCATCATCAGCTCGCACCAAAGTAGGAAAGCTTGGCAGGGGGGCACAAAAGGAGAGCAGCAGTTCATGGTGGGCAGAAGGGAGCAAAGCAGCAAGGGTCAGCCACAGCTGTTTCTGTCCCTTCTGTCTTATCCAGGCTTCTCAGGGCAAGCAACACTCCCACTCTTAATGCCAGTGCCCTTGATGCTAGCATTGCACCATGAGCTGAGCCTAGCATCACACACACACACACACACACACACACACACACACACGATTCAGCCACCTCTGGAAAAGCCCCACCTGTGACTACATAAGGCTTTGGGGGCCATCTGGACATAAGGCATCACTCTGAGTTATGGGCCAACTTCAAGAGTCCTGCTAGGATTTAGATGACAGAAGAAACACCAAGTTGCGTAGCACAGAAGTCCTGGGCCACCAGGGCTACATGCTGAAAAATCAAGACTCACTCATTTCTGGTTCTGGCTATAACTTTTCCATCCAAAGACTTAGATATACCCAGAGCATAGAATCAAGTCAGCCAACAGATCAGGAAAGACACCACAGTCAACTGATAATGAAGAAAAGATCCCCTAGATCCTGTCTCGTCTACATTCCTATCTGCAGTCTGACCCAAATCCAAGAGCAGGAGCAAGTTGTACTAAAATCTTCTGGACTCACAGGCAGTCTCCTTAGTGTGTGTCTCTGTGGTGGGTAAGTCTTAGATGATTCTACCTTTCAAGGATCCCCTGCTCATCTATAAAACTAAGAATGGAGCTGCCACACCTTGCACACCCTCGTCTGCTCAGCCCCCTGCCTCCATGGGGCATTACCTGGCCCCTATAGTGTGCCTGAGCACTCAGCAAGCCTGCATTCTTCACTTCCGTTAAGATTCCCACCAGCTGACCCCAACCTCTATGTGGCCCTCCTAGCATCACGCATTTTCCATTCTTCCTTGAGCAAGCAATTTGGGCTCTTTTCACAGTCTACCTGCAACCTTACGAGGAGCTAAAGTTGTGCATTAAAAACCATCTAGGACTGTTAGACCTGGAGGAAGACTTGCTATCTGTATTTTCTAGCTGTATCACTTGACAAATGAGAAAAACTAAGCTCCACAAATGTGAAGTGACTTCTCTCAGGATCACACAGACACTTGGTAGTGGTCACAAGCTAAATGCAGGTCTCCCAGTTCTCAGCCACAGGGAGTTGAATTGCCTACTTACTGCCTAAGCCCCTACTTGGCCTCTGGGTCACCGTATCCTTGGGCTATTTGCAAGTAAAGGCAGGCACCTGCTGACCAATGGCCCATAAAGGATGCTGGAAGTGGAAAGGAAATGAGCCTTGGTCAGCTGCTTTATTTTATTTCACTTCACTTTAAAGCATCAGCCGGGAACCATTACAGCAGCAGCCTAGTTGGCCCCCTCATACTACATAGTCACCTCGGCAAAAACTGTGCAGCATATTGAAGAGAAGCCTATGTAAACTGCTTCATTAAAGAGCGAAATGGCAAGACAGAGCTTATTAACTCCCTAGTTATATCTTGCCACAGCTGTATGATTAATTCAGGTCATTCCCTGGTTCTTCTCCTTAGACATTCAAGTCATTCATTGTCTGCAGCCTGTTGGTCCAGCCCAAGCCATAGAAACCCCACGCTCGCCCCATCTTCAGTTCTATGGGAGGCGGCTGTGGGTCTGGTGGGCTGTAGCCCAGGACACCACCTGGGTTTATTTGTTATTCACCAGCTGACCTTGAGCAAGTGGGTCCACATACGGATTTCGCCTGTTTGGGAGAGTTACTGGTGGTAGAGAAGTAAACAAAACAAACCCCTAACAGTGGAAGAGGCAGGGGCATTTTGCATTGGGATCCTGGGAAGGCCTCATCCCTGGGTTTCCTTTTTAGGGAAAGCAGATTGTCTCCAGTGCTTAGAGATCAGGTGCTGTGACCAAGCAACCCACGGAAGTGCTGGAGCTCGTACCAGCACTTCTCATCTCTGCTGGCAAGCAAGGGCGGGGAAGCCAGACATGCAAGACACTACAGCCGGCAAGAGCACCCTTTTTTTCTAATAAGCAACAAATTATTTGAGGGGACTTGGTTGAAAACTAGTTCTGCCCCTATAGTTAAATCCAATTATACCATAATTATAGGGAGTCTGTACACATCAGAGCTTAGTTAGAAAAGAATAGGAACACCACAGCTCTTCAAAACGTCGGCCAGAGGTAAACCTATAATTTCACTACTGTTGTCCTGGTGAAAACTTCATGGGAAAAGAGGCACATGGCTCTGGACTTTCCATCGGGCAACCGAGAACACCACTGTGTGCTAGCTCTCTTGTGGTTTCAGAAAAGGCAAGAGCAGAGAAGTGTCCGTTGTTTCCTTCCAAGTGGCCCAGAAAATAAGTATAGGCTCATGTAGAAATAGGTTTGCTGAAGAAAGAAAGAATTTATTTTTAAGTTCATTCTACTCCCTACTTTTAATAATGTTTCTGGAGTCAGCATTAGAAGGGAATGCCTCAGCTGAGAATGTTTTAAGTTAGAAACTACCAGGGAAAATTTAGAAGTACCTCTCATTCACTGCCAAAGGCCTATTTATTTATCCACTCTCCATTCTCACATATGGAGAGAGCAGCGTTGTGACAGATTCTGTGAGGAAAAGAGAAGTGGCGGGAACCTGGAAGTATCATGTGACAGGGGTGGTGAAAGGCCAAACCTGAGGAGCCAGAAAACTGTTTCTCAGAGGAGAGTCTAATGAATACTGTTCTGTTACCCAAGCAATGACTTAAGCTCCGTTTCCTATAAACTCTTGCCTATAAAGAGTCTGGACCTCGAGGATTACAAGTGCAAGATGTGAGGAAATCTTTGGCAGAAGAATTACAGGAGCAGTGCTGGCACATGATGTGGAACTGTGCTGGCCCAGGCGGGCAGCTCAGATCTGGGTCAGAGGAGCCACCTGCTCGCCATGCAGGGAGAAGCCTCTGTGCAGGAGGCCTCAAAAGTGGGCTTCCAGAGGGAGCTGGTGCTTCTAGATGAGGTGGAAAGAAAAGTGAAAGAAAAAACACAAAAACAGCGTCTCCACCCCCTTCCTACCTCCAAGGCTGGGGACTGGTCTAGTGGTCGGATTAGCTGTTGGGTTGTAGGGCCCTTGGAGCCCTCCACACTGGCAGCCACCCCCGCCCCAGGAATATTGCTGAGAAAAATAGGCAGGGATCCGCTGCCATAGGGAGGCCTGGGCACCCTACACAAATAGGAAAGCAAGAGAGGGGGAAAGGTAGGGCGGGGGTGCTAAGAACCAGTACTCAGGAGGACCCCAGTTTCTACTCTCACAGGGGCCAGTTTCAAGCTATCAAAATATGCACTGCTAGAATGGCACGCTGCTCCCTGAAATGTTAATAGTTGGTTCTCACAAGCAGACAGTAACCAGCTGCTGTCCCCTCCTCTGGGCTGGACTGCAAGAAAATGGGGCAGTCCCCTCTGGGCCTCACCACCAACGCTGAGCACAGAGACCAGGGGCAATTGTAAGCTGCTTGCTCTTCGGAGCAGATGTTCCTGTTCACTTTCCAGATTTTACCACTAGGTCCCATTTACAGATGAGGAAACTGGTGTCAAGAGTGCACGTGGCCGCAGAATCCCACAACCAGGAATGAATGGGGTCTGTACTGAAACCAAAGTCACCTAAGCCAGGGCCTCACCTACACCCACATGGTCCCAGAGGGACCTCACAAGCCCACACCTGGTTCATTCCACTTCAGGAAGGCTAATGAGTCAATGCTCTTCCTCATTCAGAGCTTCAAATGATGCTAAACAGATTTACACCCAAACACCTCCCAGACTCAGGAAAGCCCACCCCAGAGGAGAGGCTCTGGGCCCCACCTCTGGAGCCAGCATCTTCCTTCCATCCTGGCCATCTCACTACTCACAGTCTGCCCTGTTCCCACCACACTCCTGTTTATTATTATGTAGGATCATCCCCTCCCCGAACAGGGCTCCTGGACTGTTTTATTGCTCTGTGGCTCAGAACTGCTGAACTCAGCACAAAGCTTGCTTCTCCCTGACGCAGGCAAGACGGATGAGCTGGCACACACTACCGTACATACTCTGAGCGTGGAGACCTCTCCTCTGAGCCCCAGGATGAATCCCCAGCTGAAAACGTGGTTGTTTTGTCTGTATAAGTAGAAGCGAGGCCCAAACTTGGCTTTGGCTCCCCTAGAGCAGCTCAGCCAGTGTGTGTTGGAACCTGTCTCCTCACAAAGGCTTTGCAGTCACGCAGGCCTCCTGCTCTCATTTACCTCAGCCCTTTTGCCCACCTAGCCATCTTTGTGAGTGCAGCAAGCCTGGCTAAGAATCAACATTCACACACACACACACACACACACACACACACACACACACACACACCCCAAAGGCCCTGAGCTAGGCAACCTGGTGCTTCACAGCCTGCCTGTCTCCCTTTACTGACCCATCGGTCATTTTCTCCCCATTAACGCTGGCCCTCTCTTGCCAACCTTTCCTCTTTATTTAGCAAATTTTAACTGGCATCTCATGAAACATACAAAATCGAGGCAAGGCTTCCAACAGAGATTGCCAAACTGATTACTTGGACAGCTCCATCTTGCAGAGATGCCCACGAGGAGCTGCGGCCCGCTCGGCTGCTCTCCCTGAGACAGGGCGGGCTCCCTCCATCCCCTTGCATCCTTCTCTCAGACCCCCCAGGTGGCAAACCCATGGCCCAGGACGGTGCCTGCACTTTTCTGCTTGTTACCTCAGAAGTGGACCTCACCCTTCCCCCTTACGCTTCCTTCTCTCACAGGCTCCTGAGTGTCTGTGCGCACGCGCAGCTGGGTGGAAACTCCTGCCGGAAGCCTTCCTGAACTCCTTTCCCACAGAGCTGCAGCAGGGTCACATGTTCCCTTTGCTGTTTCACACACTCCTCCCTCTGCCACACCACAGTCTGTGGGGCCAGGACTCATCTTTCTCTTCAGCCCTTGGGAAAGAATCTGGTACACAGTAGTTGCTCAATAGGTGTTCAGTGAGACACAAATTAACAAGAGACAGCAGTCTTTCCTCTGCACCCTCTGCCCATCTAATTTTCGAAATCCTGAGAGCCAGCAAGCAGACTCTCCAGTCCAGAATTTCTGGGGCTCTCTTAGTGTTTTTGCACATGAAGTGTTTTGGCAGCAATGCCGGGAATGCTTTCCAGTCTAGGAGAAAGGATACACACCTGTGACCCCAGCACTCTGGGAGGCTAAGGCAGAAGGATCCAAAGTTGGAGCCTCAGTAGCCTGGGCAACTGAGTGACTTAGGAGGATCGTCTCAAGAAATAAAGAAATATGAAGGTCCTATGTTCAATCCCCAGTACTGTGCACACACAAAAAGATTGTGCCTACCTTTTAGTTTTACTAAGGTAATTGCATGTTAATTCAGAAAAATAAAATCCCAATCAAGCATGAAGGCTGCAAGCAACTTGGAGAGCTGTGTGTGGTGCTTAATGAGGGCTCATAGATGCCACACAGGGCAGAACCCTGCACTTAGGAAAACTGCCTTTGACTTGCAGAGCTCGGATGGCCCCTGGGCTCCCTCTTCTGTCTGCAGCAGTGGAAGGGTAGGCCTGGCTGGGGTGGAGGGAGGGGCCTTCGAAGAGAGGGTGCAATAGGGCAGGTGGTGCCTCCACTCCGGAGTGCCCCAGAGGATGAGCCCCATCAGGAGGCGAAGGATACTGCTCCAGCAGCGTGGCCAATCTGTCACAGCTCCCAGGGTGGGAAAACAGCCTGGAGTGGCCGCTGAGAACACAAGGGGGGCAGGACAGGAGTCCAAGGGAGAGGAAGCAAAGCAGATTCCTTGTGCAACAGAGGCGCCCACTGCCCTTCCCTCAGATCACCGTCAATCACTGTCTTGGTAGGACAAGTGCCTGCTGAGCACCTGTCCTGTGCCAGGCCCTCTTGAGTGCCAGGAGCACAGTGCTGCTTCTCAGAAAAGTGACTTAACAGTCCAGAGCAGAAGGAAGGTGGGGACTCGCTCCCCTCCTGCTGTCCAGTGTTCCTGGTGCTGTGCACAGGCCACAGGTGCTCTACGCCACAAAGCTTGGTGGCCAGTTTACAGAGGCCGGGCCACCCAGGCCAGCCCCAGCCCAAGCTCCACATGACACTTTAGGAAAGTCAAGTCCAACCAGCAGAAGGCTTTGGGCTCAAGCAGCCTGTGTCCTCGATGGGAGGTGACTGGGCTGGCTCCCACCCTCATCCCCACCTGCTCAGAGAGAGGCCCTGCAGGCAGATGGAGCCCCAGGGAAGTCCCAGGCTGGGGGTGGAGGACACGCTGCAGCCTGGCACCCTCTCCCACCTCAGGGAGCGACTGTGTCCTTGCTGTATGGACTCCAGCATCCTCCGTGTCTACCGCTGCCTGTGTCCACAGTGGGCTGTTCTGAAGAAGGTATCTATGAGAGATCTGGTGACACCAAAGGAAGTAGTCCCTGGTTCTACCCCCACAGGGCTAGAGAGAATCTGGACTGAACCTCTCATTGCCTTATCCCTGCCCCCAAGGTGACCTGTTTCTAAGCCCATTTACCATCCAGCTCACATTTTTCTCACTTTTGGGTTTCACTTTAACACATGAAAGTCATAACTGCATCCAGTAGCCGCTGTCTGATCAGCACAGAGTAGGGACATCACCTCCCTTATTTTCTGTCTCATATTTCTAACAATCCAACCAAAAAGATTTGTCCATTTAGCACCCATATTTCCCTGTTCAGTCCCGTGAAACTCTCAGCCTATATTTCTGAACTGTGCTTTTCTACCTATGCTGCAGCTAAGCCACATTTTCCCCTCCCACATCACTTTCTATTTCCTTCTGGGCTGCTGCTAGAGCCTAACTAGTGGCAGAACTAGCATGCATACCTGCAGGACCCAAACCCTAGCCAAGAAGCACCCAGGGAGAGGTCCTCCCTACTGGCACCTCCAGGACTCTCCCTCCACAGGACCCTGATGTCCCTAGGCTCCGGGGAGCAGTCTCCCTCTGTCACTTTTCCCTTCCTATTCCACTCCTAGAAATCCATGCAGCCTGCAGGAGGCCCATGGTGGTGGAGGACAGGGTGCTGTATCAGCCAGGGAGGAGACACTGTAATTACCTGTCCCTATCCAGGGAGATGGCTCAGTAGAATAAACACTTGCCTGGCAAGCACAAGGGCCTGAGTTCAATCCCATTACACACACACACACACACACACACACACACACACACACACAAAGCAATTACCTGTCCCTGACTTCTGCCACCAGGACCAGGGACTGGTGTGGGGAGATGAGCATGGGGGGCCAGATGCCTGACAGAGAGATCCTGGCATGGGAATGTGGGGTGGGGTGGGGCATTTGTGACTGAAACTAGGATGGGGAGAAGCTGACAGATCGCCTACCGTCACTTGGATATTCCTCAGGGTGGCTGAGGAAGTCTGTGCCAGTCCCCACACCCTACGCCCTGCCCCATAGCAGACAGACCCAGCCCAGTACAGCAACGCCCAGAGCTGGGGTGGGCCCTGGTACCAGAGAAGGGAGTACATCTTGAACTCATTGCCTGAGCTACTTTGCAGCCCCGCAGCTCCCCCGGCTCCAGGCGCCACCCATGTAGCCAGCGTCCACCATCCACCATCCACCAGCTCCCTCTTGGGCCTGGGGAGACACTGAGGGGCAGAAAGTGGCCATCATCGGCAGGAAGGTACTCTGTATCAAGCTGGGAGAAAGTGGTTCCACTTCTCCCTAAACAAATGCAGAGGTCCAGGACTACCACAGGGGGAAGAGTAGTGCCCACAGGACTGGTCTCTGGTCTTGCCTTTGGCCCTTCTTCCCCCGCCGTGGGGCAGTCACATTCTTCAGTAGTTAGTTGAAGGAGGCCACAGGCCTAGCCAAGAGGGCCGCGCCTCTCAGCAGCCTCAGCCTGGCTCCCCACTGCCTGCCTCACCTCCTCATGGCCAGCTCAAAGCTGCCTCCTCTGTGATGCCTTCCCCTGAGGGTGTATTCCCTAACCAGTGGAGCCTTTTCTCCTTCTCTGAGGAGTGAGGAATGACCTGGCCCAGCCTACCAGGCCCGGTTAGGGAAGGAGCCCCTAACTGCTCCAACAGGTCTTGACCCCATGGTGGCCATGCACCCTGGGCAGACAGCCTCTCCACATCTCTGTGCCCCAGTCTGTGGTGAGACTTCAGGTCAGCTGATGGCTAAGATCTTAGCAAGCAGGTGGCGGAAGAGGACAGGACCTAGATATTCTGTGGACCGGATTCCTGATCTCCCTCCTGCCCCTAAAAATAGAGGGATCCTCTCTTACCACACAGCAGGGATTCTCCTCAAGAGCAGCAGGCCAGGCTCCTAGGCCAGGTGCACTGATATGAGAGGCTTGAAGACCCCAACCACAACCACCACGGGGGGGTTGGAAAGGTGGGAGGGGGTGAAGGAGGGAGAGCTGAAGTGTGGTAGGGCAAGACAATAAGTGGTGTTGGACCCACTTCCTAATGTCTTCCCAGCTTCCCCTCTCACAGGGGCAGTCTTTCCCCATCCCTAAGGAATGGAAACAAAGCAGGATTGCAATGCGTCTTGGGTTATAAAAACCCTTTGTTTCCCACAAGAAAAGCAGCACATTCACTGCATGCTAAAAGCCAGGTCCAGCTAGGCCTCAGACCTCTCCTTGCAGCCCAGCCTAGAAGGGCTAGCCCAATTCTATGTGATCCCTGAACTACACTGTGAGCCAGGAGTCCAGGTCACGGCTACCAGCTTAGGTGGCATTGATTCCTGCTGCCCATACACATGCTTGTCAGGGCACATACACAGCATGCACAGTGCACAGCACAACACATGGACACACAGCACACACATGCACAACATAGAGCATGCACACACGAACACCCTCAGCCTTGCTGAGCCAAGATAGGATACCCGAATCTTCTTTCCCTCCTCCCCAGTTTCTGTGAGGCCACAGCCTTCAGGGACAAAGCTCAGATGACCTGCAGCACCTGTCTCCTCATCTCTGGGGTGTTAGCCACCTTCCCTCCCTCTCCTGTTTTTACAGGAAAATAAGACAGTATGGCCAGTGTGCAGAGTCCATAGCCCCTGGGTGTGGGTTCTGCGAGGCGGAGCTTGCGCTGGGCTGGTTCTCCATTGGCTGGACTGGGCAGGTAACCAGAAGCTTTGCAGAGAGGTGCATAAATAAAGAGTGAAACTAGTACCACCTCCTTGAAATGGGCTGCTCCCTCTTCACTTGTGCCTAGGAAAAACCAGTTTTTCTTTTTTGTCTATTGCCAACATCTACTCTAAAAGTTCCACTGAATCTGGACTGCGCTCCATGGCTCTGCTTCTCAGCTGCCCTTAGCCCCCTCCTCCACTCTGCTTCCCTCTGCTTTCCTACTCTCTGGGCAGGGAGAATTGCGCTGCTGGGACAAACCCCCACCTGTCCCCAGGAGCTGCTTGCCCTGCGCATGCCTGCTGCACTGGGTGCTCTGTGCAGTGAGTGTGAGCCTCTCTTCCTGTCCTCAGTCCTTGGGGGCAACAGAAGCCTGGAGATTCTCTTCTTCCCCTCTCACATTCATGACTCTTTAGCCCTCTCTTTGCTCTGTATTTTCATTACAACAATTTGTTCTTTTACATCAAACGCAAAGCCAGGCCCTGACACCTGAAGGTTCAGAGATGCATATGCACAGGTGAGTCTGAGATCTCTAGACTTTTTTTTTGGGGGGGGGGGGGGCTTTGTCAAGCCAGTGCCAAGTGCCTAGATGAGGAGGTTCCTGGGAACGGAAAAGAATAGCGGAGAGGGCTGTCTTCATTGGAAGTCAGTCACCAACTTCCATCAAGGCTAAAATAGCTGAACCTGCTGCATTTTAGCCAAATCCCCAGCCACTTGGGAGTCATCCCAAGGATTCCCAGGATCCCTGGCAGTAAAACCAGGGTGATAATGGAAGCCGCTGTGGCAGGGCGCTTGTTGAGCAGGCCAGAACCAAGGACATTCTTCTGTCTGATTTCAGGAGATGTCCTGCACTAGAGGAATGGGAGGCTGGGGGTGGCTTTCAGTTCTGGGGTGCAAGGTGCAGCGCTCAAGGGAGATTCAGGAGCTGCTTCCAGTCTGGCTGCTGCATCCAAGCTGCTGGTACTAGGACACCGTGAGGGCTCAGTGCCGGGAGCAGGAAGGGCAGGAGGGCAGCCATGGAGGAGACTTCCTGTGTAGCCCAACACTTGTGCGGTTTGCTCCTCAGCCCAACTGGGCACCACACATATGAAGTCAAAGGCCACTGGGAGACTAAGCTGGCAAATAGTGGGGAGAAGAACCCTAAGTTTCAGCATGGGGCTCGAAGTAGGTCAAGAGTCCTACTACAAGCTCCTGCTTGCCTTTTCTTTGTCCCTGCCCTGTAGCAGCTACAGCTCTGTAGGGGAAGGGGAAGGGGAGGAGGAGAGCGTCTGTTGCTTTGCGCTTGCTAACATCAGTGCCGCTTCATGGCCTCCCGCAGTGACACTGTCCTGTCTGCAGCTCTCATCTGGAAGGGAAGGACCCCCCCCCATGTGGGGCAAGGCTCTCTGCCCCCTGAACTGAGGAACCGAAGAAACCGGGCCACTGTGCATACTGGGAGAGTAGGAGTGTGGTAAGGTGGGTTTGGAAGAAGAATTGATCTTTTTGCTTCACAAGTTGAACTGAAATACAATTAGAAGGCCAAGGATTCTTCTGTACAGAACTGCTATTACCCCCCTCTCCCGCCATTATTTATCAGAGCCAAGAGACAGCCTCCATCTTTCCTTTGAGTGAGCTGTGAGTTGGAGGCAGCGCAGGGAGGTTATGTCTTCTAGATCGTCCCGAGCAGGACACGTTTCTCTCAGGTGGGAGCTGTGGGTATCCCTTAGAAGGCTGAGCAGGAGAGGATGAACTGAACTTCTTCCTCTCAGTGGCCAGGTCCGTGGCCCTCAGCAAACTTTGCCTTCCCTGTGACAAAATCTTCACATCGAGGACAAAGACAGGGGACCCTCCCCCAGCAGCAACTAGAAACCCCACACTCATGCTCAAAGGCCTTTTCAGTGAGGCCTCCCAGCCCTGGGCTGACTGCAGGAGGAGGAGCCACCACACCCGCCAGTGGGTAGATCCTCCCCGTTTCAGGTCAGAACAAGTCGTAGGAAGCGAGGATTCCAAACAACAAGGTGGATTGCCTGCACCCACCCAGTCTGCATGTTGGTGCTGAGAACAGCCTTTTATGGGGCTTATGCAAAGCCCTGGGCATGTCTGAACGCAGCAAGGAAGAGCCAGGGTGGTGAGGCCTTCCCAGCAGGTTGGTGGGCATTTCTTTTCAGAGAGCACGAAAACCTCTGCAGTAGTTCATGTCCTCCCTGTTTGGCTCAGTCTCTGGAAACCAGGCTGGACTCCTCTTGTCACTCCTCAGTCCTCATCCCTGTGCCCTTGGAGAAGTAGTTGTGCCCTTTCTGGGATCCTGGTGGCTGGCTTCCCTAGGTAAAACGCCCCGTCCATCCTACCCCTACAACAGGCCTCAGTTCCTTGCCCTCCACTTGGTGATTCTATGCTGGCACGCTGGCCTGCAGAGTGCTACCCAGGCCCCTTGTACAGAGCTTTTGAAGAAGAGTACCCCTGCCCATGCCTCCCACACCTCAGGCAAGCTTAGAGCAGCTGGACTTCAGAGTCAGTTGCAGAATCTAGACAGGACCAGCCACACCAGGTTCAACATGGGAGAGGACAGCCAGCATCCCAAATATTTGAACACGGGAGGATTCACATTGTGGGGGGCAGCTGCATGATAAGTGAGAAATAGCCCTGATTCCCCAGCACTACAGCTTTCAGCTTTGTCTCACTGTAAGCCAGGTACTGGTAGGTGTTCACTCCCCAATGCCCTGCCAAGGGGGGGTTCACTCCCCAACCCCCTGCCTATGATTCTTAAGGGAAGATATAATTATCCAGGTTCTCAACTTCTCCCAAGGCTGTGATTGGAGGGTCCTGACAACCTCTGGCCAGACATAGGCTTGTGTGCAGGGTGGTTGCCAGGTAGAGCAGCCTGAGAAGAAGGTCCCTGGACGATCCACGTGTTCTCTTGTCCTTCATTCCACCGGAGTCTGTCTGCTGCAACCAGACTTCAGTGGAGTGAAGCTCAGGAGCCGTGGAGCTGCCAACGACAGGGCCAGCGCAGCAGAGGTGGCCACAGTGAGGCCCACGCTGGCCTGGGAGCCTTATGTTCCCACCCATGAGAGTGTGTCTGCCGGAGGACATCTGGGGCACATGCTTTTCTGCAAAGGGGTGGACAATGGGCAGGCTGGGAAAAGCACCACAAATAGAAACCACTGAGTGTTTCTTTTCTAAAATTGATGTTGAAATGTGTGTTTTCTGTAATGTGTAAAAATTAAAAGTTGCCCATCTGCCATGGAACTTCTCTGCTCTGTGCTTCGTGCTGAGAGATCTGACTGCCCATCCCCCTGAGCACTGGAATCCCAGACAGGGCTGCAAGCATCAGCACTGGCTCCCTCTGCCTGGGGTCCCCAGGCGGGTGACTGGGGCTCTATCTGCAATCAGCAAAGAACTCTGCTGCCCTCTGACTCCCCACAGTGTCAAAGGACCTGCAGAATGGGGTAAAAAACGCTATTAAGATTTTTAAAAATCCATTTATATTGTAGTAAAATAAATGTAAATAAGATTTAAGTGAAGGCAGATTGCAGATATTTCAGATGCTGTACAAGACATATATGAGAACATGGTGTAAATTCTGCAAAGGTTAATGCAGTTAAACATATTTGACACATAAAAATGTCAGATCCGACATTCATCATTCTGCAATTGTAATTGCCTTTATATGGGTCTCTTCTCCTCAAGACATATGCTTGAAGCACCAGGCTTGGTAGAAATCTGGGAAGAAAAAAACAAATACTACTTCTCATCTGTCAAGGTCTATGATTTGCTTTGATAGATTTAGCACTGATTTCAGTGGCTTTATGTTCTTGTGCGATTGGTATTTTTTTTTAAGTCCACATCTCTCCTTTACTGAAGGAGACGACACACGAAGCCACTTGAGGCCAAAGGAGACACCCTGGCAAAGCTTTGAATTAGTTGCTCCCCTTCCTCAGGTAAAGAGGTCTCCCTCCTGGAAGCACTGTGGCCAAAGAGACATGCACTAACAAAGCCTGGCTCCAACAGGCCTTCAGAAAACCGATTTTGCCTCCAGAATGTGCCCCAGACAGCCAAACTCAGCAGACCCCCCCAGCCAAGCGGTGTTTTCTAAGGAGACTTCTATAAAGACAGCCCCAGCTTTGAATATGGACTCCTTGCCTGGCCCCCCACCCCACGACTGTGAAAGCGGGCAGCAGGCCCCCTAACCTAGAGAAAGGATGGAGGCACAGATGGAGGCAGGAAACAGGAGGGATAAGCATGTCTTCCGTCTCCAAGTTAATGCAGATTTAAAGCCCAGTCCCTGTCTCTCCCCACCCCCCACCCATTCATTCTGAACCTCTAAAGGGGATTAGGAAGGCAAGCCACAGGCATGTTTTAAAACCCTGTTTACTCATAAAAATTACTGAGTGAATTCCAGGGGGAGTTGTAGCAGTCAGAGTATGGAGCGAACAAACCAGCAAACATCTCCCATTCGAGGCGCTGAAAGAGGGCCCAAGGTCAGAACAAAGAGAACACCAAGCAGACAGGATGTGACATTTCCATTTGCACCGTGGTTGGAGCCCTCTGACCTGGAATCCTTTTAAAGCAAGAAATGTGCTCGTGTATTTCTGTATTACTGGCTGAGGAGCTGAGGAGTGGGCCAAGCCACAGGGCCCAAAACTGACCAGAAGACTCTGTGTCTCTCAAGGTCTGCCTGGTCCATGCCCCACAGCCCTTCTCCCCACCCCGAGAGGCACAGATTGTTGACTTCCTTTGTAGATGGAGAAAGCCCAGAGCCTGGCCAGGAGCAGTCTGCCGGGCAAGGTGGCAGCACGAAGAGCCAGCGAGCACGCTGTGAGCTGCCCATCCATCTTCCCGTTCAACCCCCACCCTTCTCTGTCTTGTAACCTCATAGCAAAGCATGGCTCACCAAGAGCACAACACAGAAAATGTTTTCATCAAAATTCCCTGCAAGAGCAACAACAAAAAATAATATTACCCTGCTTTCTGCATTCATGATCTTTTATTGAGGCAAAAGGCAAATATTATTGAGTCAGACCTGAATAGACAAATATATGCAACAGCAGATAATTCGGTATTTTGTGCTAATGGTACACATGGTAGATACAACTCAAGAGGAGTAAATTACAATCCTATCAATAATACATCACGTCTGGGCTCCTGTTTCCCAGTACAGGAGAAAATGTGTATTGGCAAAGGCTCTCCAAATATTAAAAGCCACACATACAATGCAGCGGTGGATGCGGAAAGTAGAAACTGTGGCACTGTGTTCTGGTTTTTGTTACCAAGGCCTTTCATGGGGGAAGGAGTCCCCAACAAGCCTTCTAAATTCAGTGCTAAATGAAGGCATCCCACCCACATGCCCAGCAGATCTCTGGCTGGAGAACAACCTACAGTCAGGGCACTGGTTTCAGGCTGTGTAGAGGGCGGTTTTATAGGGGTCCTCTAGGCTATAATGAATGCCTGGGGGTGTCCTGGGGTGACTTCTGATGCTGCTCAAAGGGCTCCAGAGAGGCCCAGTACAAAAGACAACATCTGTAAGAAAGACTGTGTTGCCTATTTTCTCCTTGACCCCAGCCTCCCCAGGGTGTGTAGGACCTGGCAAAGGAAAAGAGGAAGGAAGGCAGGAGGGAAGGAAAGAAGGAAAAAAGAAAGGAAGGAAGGAAAAAGGAAGGAAGGAAAGAAGGGAGGGAGGGAGGGAGGGAGGGAGGGAGTGTGGGGCAGGCATGCAGGTACAAAGTTCACCACTTGGATGAGAGATGAGAGACAAATTTCAGAATGTGAAATGTTCCAGCTACTAAATTCCCTTACGCCCCCGCCCATGAGAAGCAAGTGGCAATCGTGTTGGAGAACAGGTGGTGGGGGCGGGGGGGGGGGGGGTTCTCACCACACCAGTCTTAATACGGACGAATTCTGCACTGTTGGCAAGACGGCTAGTCAGGGCCACAGCCACACGTCGCTCTCCGGCAGGAGGAGCTGCCCCTTCTTTTTGGTGGAACTAGGGATTGAACTCAGGCCCTTGCACTTGCCAGGGAGGCGCTTATTACACTGAGCCATCTCCCCAGCCCCCCATCTCTTTTTCAATCACAACCTAGAGGAAAAAAGAGAGCCCAGTGGGGGAAGGAGGATCGAAGGGGCTCTTGGGCAAACAGAAGGGGCTGCAGACAGTGGCTCCAGCCTCGAGCACAGAGATGGAGGGTTCTGGTCAGACACGAGCTCTTTAGCAGAGATAGAAGCTTTCTGAATTTTAGAGACCGGACAGACATCTATGCATCAGAGGAAAAAAAAAAAAAATGGGGAAAAAAAATTCTTTTTGTCTGGGGACAAGAAGCAGCATCTGGAAGTCTTGTCACAATCTCTCCCTCCTGCCTCAATCCCTCCACACACACACACACACACACGCCACCCCCGTCCATCCCTCACCCGCACCCCACCGCAACACACACACCTCAATCCTCTTCCCCTTGAACGGGGCGAGGAAAGCCAGTCAAATAGCAGGAACGAGTGGGACATCTGGTGGGAAGTATAGGAATTACACCCACATTTCACCTAAGTTCGCTGCCGCTGAGGACATTCGTGCACAATGGGTAGAGAAAATAGCAAAGCAAGCATTGTTCCCTAGAAGACATGATATTGAAGTGGACCTTCGGGTCGACACTGACCTAAATTTCATCAGTGTTCAACTGTATTTGAAAAGAAACTGGTGGCTGTGATTGAATGTAAATAGAGAACCCATAGTCACACTGTGTGACTTGGAGACAACTTCATCATTAAACTTCATGCAGGGACCTATTGAAATTAGACACTGTCCAGAGGACGAGGCACACTGAACGGCAGGGAGGCACCGAAAGAGTCCGCAGGCAGGACGCTCTCTCGAGGGAGCCGAACACGGGCTGCTCCGGGCTAACCCTGTTCTCTCGCCTCCGGAGTTTCCGGGTTAAGAGGGTCACATCAGCCCTGGTGCCAATCGGATCAGGCCGTGGCACTCTGGGCCAGCCACTTAACCTCTCCAAGACCCCATTTCCTTATCTGTCAAGTAGGAATAATGATAACACAGGGGAATTCTCACCGAGAGCCAGGATCTGCGTGCTTCGTGTACGTTAAATCACTTTCAGTTTTATGGATGGTGGAGGGCAGCAGGCTGGTGCAAAGTCACGTAGCTGGTGAGTGGCAAGGCTGGAATCCAAGCGCGGACTTTCTCCAGCTCAGGAATTCCCACCCGGGACCACTGCCCCACCCTGTCGTTTAACGCTGGTGCGAAGGTTAGATGAGGTGCTGTGCTTCCGATCCAGGAGTGTTCCCAAAGACAGCCCGCGACACCACCGCGAGGTAGCGGCGATATAGGGGAAATGAAAGTCCCAACTTGAAAGGTACCCGGGATGAGATTGCGTTCTCTAAAACCGATGAATGAATTTTAGGAACAAACAGAGGTTAAGAGTAGAATATATTTATTGGGGGAAAGAAAGCTTTTGTCTAACAGGGACAGAAGGCGGGCACGATCAGGTTGTCCCCAGGAAGCTGTCTCTTCTAGGGACTTTTTTTTTTTCCAATGTATTTAGTGCAGGGTCTACAGGCTCTCACTACACAGATCTGACTGGTAGTGATCCTCCTGTTTTCAGCCTCCTAAACATTGAGATTACAGGCACGGCCACCACACCCAGTGTCAGTCACTGTCTTAGCACACCCCGGGGGCAGGGCAGCACTGCACGCTGGGGGTTGATTTCCAGGACCTTTTATAGAGTAAAACCATGTGGATCTAAGGTGGACAACATGGGAAATTGGGCATGAGATGGGACAAAACTATGGTCAACCAACAAGATTACAAACACCATTGCTCAGGTAAAATTGATTAAATCTAGGACCAAATGGGGAAGCGAGTCACATAGCAAGTAGGCATGAATAGAGGATAAGAGTTTATCCAGTAGCTGGTAGAATTTGGATTAGTGACTCCTCCTGGCTTCCTCAAAGGGAGGATCAATTCTGAATGCTTATCTGTAGGGAAGTGCGCATCTGTTCGATCTTTGGTCTTTAGGCCTGGCCCACAGCAAGAGCATCCATCTCTCTCACAATTGCAAGGTATTTCGTCTTCTGATATGTCTCCTTGAGGGCCCAGCCCTGTCTGACTGCCTGTAACATTTCTATCTAATTCAGCTGCCTAGAACAATGGCACCTTTAGGAGAGGGCCTGAGGGAAGGAAGCTGGGTTCTTGGGCGTGTGCCCTTGAGAGGCTATGGGGACACTGCCCCCTCCTGCCTCTTGTTGCTTCCCTGGTACCAGGGAGAGGGCAGTTTTACTCCAGGGTGTGATCTCACCATCATTTTTTGCCCTTCTGTGGGCCTAAAACCAACTTGACCAGTTGACCACAGACAACCTTTGCGACTGTAAGCCACAATAAGCCTTTCTTTCTTATAGTTGATTTTCCTCTGGTATTTTGCCATAATAACTGAAAACTGACACAAAGCAATGCAAGCAAAGAAGTCAGCAAGTGCTGGAGATTCTAGCCAAGCAAAAATTGTTTTTAATCATCATAATCTTATTATCAGGTAAGATTTTCTTTAGGCTCACCTAGTATTCACCTCCCAGAACAAGTAGACAGAAGCTCATTACATTTGCCTTTGGAAGCCCAGTCTTAGATTTATCATGCAAGTGATCACAATCATGACCAGCCCTGACTTCAAGAATGATTATCTTACATCTTATCTGCTTCGCTTTAGATGAATTTTCTTTCTGTGTGTGTGTGTGTGTGTGTGTGTGTATGTGTTTCGTTTTGTTTTGTTTTTCCTTTACAGACAGTGTATGGGTCATCTTGTAGGAAACTTGAGGCTTTTTCTTTTCTCTTAAAAAAAAAAGGCACAGTATAAAGCAGAAACAAATAACATTCTTCCCAGGTAAGTGTCATATTTAATTTTTGCTCTAGCTTTCCAGGGTGGGTAGAAAGTATAGGTGAAAAATAAAGGAAAATGGTAAGAGCTAATAAACCCAGAAGAAGTTTGGAATGCTTAAGAAAAGTACAACAAGCAAGGAAAATAAAAAGGCAAGAAGCCATATGTGGTGTGTAAGCTCCTATAAGCTCAGCATTCTGGAAGCTGAGGCAGGAGGATGACTGCAAATTCAAAACTAGCCTGGGCTACAAAGTGAGTTCAAGGCCAGCCTGAACTGCATAGCAAGACCTCATCTCAAAAAGACAAAAAAAAAAAAAAAGGAAAAAACAGCAAACACAAGGGGAAGGAGGCTGTAGTGACATGGCCAGGGCATGGTGGCCCTGCGTGAGCGCTGAGCTCAGCACTGCAGGAGCAGCTTCCGGCTGACACCGCGTCTGGTCCTACACATCCCTGTAGAGTCCCAAAGGCCAGTGACCATGACAAAAGGAGTGTGTCTTCCAGCTGCTGCTTGTTCCCCAAGGTCCTTTGCAGATGGGAGCCAGGGTGGGTGTGCCACTCAGTCCCATGGGCACCTGGCTGCAAGTCACCTCCTGCAGGTGCGCAGCGACTGAGATGTATGAGGGCCATGACCCTGAATTGCCAGCACAGAGAGCTCTAGCTGAGGGAGGACAAGGAGCAGATCAAAGCAGAAAATAAAGCCCAGAGCACTCCTTCCCTAGTTGCCTTCCCCATGACTGTCTGCCTCCTAGGAAGAAAGGATGGCTGAATGAAGGAAGTGCCCCTTTCCTTAACAGAGTGGCATCAATTACATTCATTACCGTGTCATTATGGCACATTGTCTTCTAACCCAACTGCTAATGGCATCACCTGGAAAACCCACAGCATTCCCCTCTGCCCTCCTGATGGCCTGGCTTTTAGCCGAGTTGCTTCATCTGCAGCAATTTGATCTGGGCTCTTTCTCTTCTGAGTCAAATCCTTGCCAGAAATGGCAGCCACCTCCCTCCATGCCTCCAGGGGACGCTATAAACATCTCCCTGCCACTTGAAGACTAATTTTGAACTCTATTGTGGATGCATGAATTGGCAGTTATTTACTGTGCATATAGTTGCCTAGAATTTTATAAAAATACAGATTCCCAGTCAGCAGATGAAGGTGGGGCCTGAGATTCTGCATTTTTCACAAGTTCCAAGCACTGCTTCTGTAGAGCCTGGGCCACACGGGGCAAGAACCAATGCCCTCAAGACTGGAAGCCCAGCTCCTCCTGTGCTCTTCCTCTCCCACAGTGGAGTCCAGACCTCCCAGCCCCACACAGGCCAATTTGGCACAGGCCTTATTTCAAGTTGAAGGCAACTGAGAAACAGTTGCATGAAAAGTGTTCCCCCCTCCCTGCATTGCCAAAAATGGGGCTTAAAATACCCTTCATAAAAGTAGCAGAAATGTCTATTTGTAAAAGTGTCCCCAATCCTATTTCAGGAAAAGAACCATTCCAGAGAATGCGCTCATCAGCCCAGTGACTGGTCCGCAGCACAAGGAGCACTAAATAACAGACACTCTCCTAGTCACCTCGAAACTCACCCCTACCCCCAGGGCCCAGCTGCCCTCTATCTATGCCCAGGCTCTTCTCACCCTGTTAAGCTTATATAGAAGCCCGGACTCTAATTTCCTGCTTCAGTCATGTTTATTTGTGAACTACTGTGCATAGTAGTTTAATGTTCTCTACTTCCCGCTGAGTTGCCTTTTTATCACTTGACTTTGTGGTACCCACTCACTGAATCAAAGAGCCTACAGGAAGAGTTTTCTTTGGACTTCATTTTTCTTTTATTTTGTGTTCTGTCTCCTGTAACACAGGAAATGAAGAACAGCAGGGCCAGAAGAGCTGAGGCAAGACAGCCATAAGATTACACAACAGAAAAGGATCCGCTGAACATAGCAGAGATCTAAAACCTAAGAGTCAAGGGCCGGCCAAATAGCACAGTGGATTAAAGCGCCTGTTTAGGCAGATGGAGGGGCTGGGGGGGGGGGTCAATCCCTGGGCCTGCTGTGTGGCCCTGCCCCCAGGGTGTGCTGAGGTGATTGAGACTGGGAGAGTGGCGCACACCTGTAATCCCAGTGCTTGAGAGTCTGCAAACAGGAAGATCACTAGAAGTCCAATCTGCTTAGTGAGACCCTGTAGATCCTGTCCTAACTACACACACACACACACACACACACACACACACACATGAGTCAGACAAGCATCCATGGATTTGGAACCAATGGGCAGAATCATCCATGGGTCCAAACAGACACCTTAGCAGTATCAGAGGAGGCAGTGGGTCAGAAAGCCAGGCAAGTCACTGGATTAAAACAGATCCAGAACAAGAAAGAAGCACTAGGAGCCCAGAGTCAACCTTGGTAGAGGCAAGCATCTGCCCTGGTATGATCCCTCCAGGCTTCCCGTCAGGGCCTGGACAGCTCAAGGCCTACAGAGGCAGGGGAGGGGCTGTGTCAAGATGCAGTGCTAAGATACCAACAGGGCAGCCATGGACAGCAGACTCTGGCGTAGCCCCATTAGCATATTTCCAACCCACATTCTTTTTGTCAAAAGATGTGTCTCAATATTGAGTCTTTACTGAGAAGACACTTGCCTAGCTCTGATCTGAACAGGCAACAGAGCTGCATGCAAAATAAGAGGTTAGAAAGTACCTGTTTTACACCATCCCTCTGCCTCCAAAAGCAAAGTACCCTACTTTGTATTCATCTTCCATGTTCCAGATAAACTGTCAGGTCTCTCTGCCAGATTTTTATGGATAATTAGAAGGTTGCAAGAAGCAGATGTTATGAAACTATCTGTGACTCGTCCTTAATGGGGGATGACAAGAACTCAGCACCATTTCTTAATTACACCAGACACAGTGAAATGTGTAAAGAAATAGAAGGAGAGCTTGTCAAAGTCTGACAAGATATCAAACGGTTAATCAACCACATGAACCTGAGCATTTCTTCACTATGTAATTCAGAACACAGAGCACACCTCTCTGGCTGAATCATTTTATGAGTTGTGTGTTCTCTTGTGTGGCATTGTTTCAGGTTGTAATGATTGAAATATGAGTCCCTGAATAAAATAAGTCGCTTTTCCATCTAAAAAATTCCCCCAACAAGAAAATTTGCATCTTATTAGAATAGAGAGACGGCTTTGCAAGCTCAGATCCTGTTCAGTCATACAAAAGGAAGACACAGTGCTTTGGAAAGCTCGGTTCTTGTCCCACTGAAATGTGACCGCCACCAATATTTGCTGAAAGTTGCCCTGCGCCGGGTGATACCCAGGCTCTTGACCATGCACACTTTCACGCATTCCTCATGATGCTGAGAAGTAGAAGGGTATTTCAGTGAAGCCCTTCTTGCTGGAGAGAAACAGGATATTAACAATGATATTAAAAAGTAGTGCTACTCCTACCAACGACTGACAGTCTTTAAGTACTATGTCCGTACAGTGTACTCTGCATGTATCACCTCATTAAACAGCTTGGTTACCATAATTATTTTTATTTCTACTTAGCAGAAAAGGAAACGAGGGTAACAAGAAATTAAGGAATACACCCAAGTGGTTTTAGGTGGTCAAGACAGAATTCCAAATTAGTGTACCTGGATCAGCAAGATAGCTCGGCGGACTAAGCGCCTGCTTAGGCAAGAGCAGGGACTGAGGTTTGATCTCCAGCACCACAAGCCACGCCGGACTTGCCCCTGGATGTGATGAGCCCGCCATGGAGTGTGGGTGTGGAGGCACACGCCTCTAATCCTAGAGCTGGGGAGGCTGAAAACAAGGAGGATCACTAGGAGTTCGAGCTGCATAGTGAGACCCTGCACCAAATATACCAATTTAGTGCACCTCATTCTAAATACACTCCTGGACTATGTACACTGCCTCATTTGTCAAAATGATAGTAATGGGCAGAATTGTGTTTCTCCAAATTCATTTCTTGATGTCCCAATCTCTAGGGGCTGAGAATATGACAGGATTTAGAGACTCAGCACTTCACAAGGCAATTAAGTTGAACATGAGATCATGAGTGGGCCGCAATCTACCCCTAACTTGTGACTTTATGTTTCAAAAAGATGATGACACAGGCATGTCCAGAAAGGAGAGCATGTGAAGATGGAGAGAAGACAGCCAGCCACAGCCTAGGAGAGTGCCTGTAGGAGAAACCAGGCCTATGATAGCTGGATCTTGGACTTTAGCTTCCAGGACTGGGAGAAAATGCACTCCTGTTGCTTAGGCTGCCTGTCTCCAGTGCTCTGAGATGCCAGCTGCCCTGGCACTTGAATGCAGTGGTGCTGTATGAATCCCCACACGTGTGCCCTCGGGGCCTCAAGTTGCATGTCTCAGGCACTTCCCCTTGCAGCTCCATGTGCGGTCTTCACCGGGCAGTGCCCATCAGCCATCATGGAAGATGCTTTTTTCCCATAGTCGCCTTGTTCCTCCCACCTGCTCTCCCTACCTTTTTTCTGATCCGTCCCCAAGGGCACAGAAGGCCGGGGTAGAAATAGAAGCTGCAGGGCTGGAGAGATGGCTCAGTGGTCTAAAGCACCTACTTGGAACAAGCTCGGCAAAGCACAGGGACCGCGGTTCGATCCCCCAGCACCACATGCCAGCCAGCCGCGCCCCCTAGTGGGCTGAGCTGGCCACACACACACACACACAAACACACACAATAAATAAATAAATAAATAAATAAATAAATATTAAAAAAAAAAAAATAGAAGCTGCAGCCCTGGAGCAGACATGAGGGTTAAATCAGTGGGAAGCCACAGGGTGATCATTCTCTCTCCTTCCGAAAGCACCTTCCCATTAGCCCATAATTATTTATACATATATTCATCTTTGCATGTATATAATGTTGGATGAATGCACATTCATCACTGTTCATGAGTTACGGTAGATGAAGCACGTTGCAAGGTGCTGAGTTACAAGGCTAAAGACAAAAGCATACCCTGCTCTTCTTGAGTGCATAGTGTCAGCCGGAAGCAGTAATGGAATGAGCACACTGTGGAATTTGTAATTGAAAACAAAAACAGATGCTTTGAAGGGGCAAATGGAGCTCTCTGGACCTGCTATAAACCCTTTTGTTTTCCAATCAAAAATGAGGCATTGAAAGGAACAGTTAATGTTTTTTATTTTTCTTCTTTTTAATTTTTTTGGGGGGCAATTTTTTGACCAATTTTACATGCTTTATCTGGTAATCTGAACAACTAATTTAAAGGCAACAAGATGCAATATTACAGCCACCGTTGAACGCCTATCATTTTGTTTAGCAAAATTCTGTATTGTTTCTATGGTTTTTTTTTTTTTTACTATTTTTATTCTCTTAAAAAAATAAAAGAATAACAAGGCCAAAAATGCAAATACTCAGGAGACAAAGTCATATTGCATCTTGTGAGTCAAGCTGGGCTGGGCCACACTCTCCACAGACAGTGAGCCCGTTAGTGTTTACCAAGTCTCAACTGCAAGAGGAAGAGGCCATTACAGGATCAGGCTCTGCAGAAAAATGGAAATGTAACTTTTCAATGAAAAGTCCCTTCTTCAAAATATTGGGAAGGTTTCCTTGAATGGTACACATCCAGGAAGGACTAGACAATAACAACCACTCTACTCAGACTACCTGACCTTGTTTTCCCAACAGTAAAAACCAAATGCAATTCATGCTGCAATAAACAGGTTGAGAGTTTAGGACAAAACAGAAGTGGTATTAGGTATTAGAGCTGAAAGAAAGAAAGGACCTAATCCAACCCCCTCACCTAGCAGTTCAGCATGGAGGGAGAAATTTAGACTCAATAAACAGCAGCTGCATCAAAATTCAGCACACATGTGAGTGAGAGGGACAGAACAGTAAGGAAGGGGACTCAGGACTCACCATTACAGACAGATCAAAACTGATAAGAGCTAATCAGGAAAGCTTCCTGGCTGATGGCAGTAAAGTCTGAAAACACGGGAGAGCCATACAACGAAGAGCCTGAAGAAAATCATTTGCCTATTGACTATCACAGGTAGCAAGGAATGTGGATTGGCAGAGAAAGGGGATACCAATTACGGTAATAATGGTGGAATTTGCAAATAGCTATTGGAGTAGCTTCCTAGCCTGCTGACTAGGAGATGTTGATGGCATTTAAGGATTGCTCATGCGATCAACCCCTGAAGAAAAGAGCAGACCAAATCAGACCTAGGCAGAAAGACAAACTGAAATGTGATCCAGATTAATGAAGCCTCACCAGTCCCACGGACTGCTCCAGATCCAGATGGTCCCGCAGAGCTATGCCAAGTTGGGTGAACAGGCTGAGCCTTTACTCTGCAGGATGACTGGTCATCATGCAGGATTCTCTTGAAAGAGACAGCACGTGGCTGAGGCAGGGTTTCCAAGCCCCAGAGAGCAGCCAGCTCAAATCTATCTTACAGCAGCATTTTCATGGTAGCTGGGGCATTAGTCCTCTTCATTCCTGAAAGAACAGCTAGAGGCAGAGTCCATAAGCCACCTCCCACACTGCTGGGGCCCACTTCCTCTCCATTCTAGAAGCAGTGCCCCCAGCATCCTGAGGAGCTCCACTCTGGGGCAAGGAGTGGAAGAAAAAAGAAGATGGGGTGGCCTGCAGCCATTGCACTGTAAGTGGTTTTGGAATGAAAGACTGATATCAGCTCTCTCCTTTGCTATCCTCTGCTCCTACCTCTCCTACTCCTCGTATCTTTCTTACCTAGTGGCATGAACCAGCTCCTTATCCCTGAGTGGTATGAACTCATGGCCACCAGCAAGTCCATGGGCTGGGGATACTACCTTTATCGAATTCCTACTAAGACCAGTCAAGAAAAGATCAAGAGCTTCATATGTGGACCACCTAAGTGTCACTGCTACTTGTCCCTGGCCCAGAGAGTGATAGCAGTCCTGCTCCTCCTGCTGACTGTGGTAAATCACTCTAGCCACAAAGGCAGCTTGTCCTCCTACTTTCTAGTGGCTGGGCACCAAGAACCTGAAGAGGTAAAGCAAAGACGGTTTATAATTCAGTGGGATTCCTGCTGTGTCCCTTGGCAGCAGCATTTCCCCTTTGGAAGGCAAGGCAGAACCCAGAGATGTGGGCACCAGAAACATATGCTCACCCAGTAGCTCACTGAGAGCCAGGCTCTAGTTTCCATCATTTAACTTCCATACTTACGAATTCTATCTGCTAGCTCTGCAGCATTGCCTAACTTTTACATTTCAAGCATACAGTTTTTTGAGTGACAGTTGCTTGTCGCTTATGTAGGTGTTCCTCTTTGTGGTCAATAGCTTCTAGGTGGCATAGTGTGTGATATAAGCAGGAGATTCCCCCAGTCAAGGGCTCACTGGTTCACCTGTTTTGCTGTAACTGATGTTCACTGGACAGACGCCACGAGAAATTGGACCCTGTGCCAGGGGGTTAGGTTTACTCTGCAAGCCCCCAACAGCGATGGTGGCTGTAATCCCATTGGCAGGAACTGAAAATCTATATCTGGAATATGAGTCTACTCCTGGTAAAATGAAGTGCTTCCTTTTCCAAAGTGGAGGGGATCCAATGTTGTCAACTCACCACTAAGTGGCTAGTCAGTGTGCCTGCGGGTTGAAATTGAATCATGACCCAGTATCCCTCTAGGCAGCTAGAGGTTGATCTTGGGGCCATGACAACAGATGAATCAGCCTCAGGAACCTGTGCTGCATGCCCAGCGATAGCCTTCACCATTGCCAGCGTCACCCTTATGTTCACTCATCCACTGTCCCCACACAAGAATGACCCCTGATAGATTCTGAACAAGTCTTCTGTGGACCTATTTTGTGGTATCTGTTCCCTGGTAGAATGCTTTGTTCATAGGTATAAATGTGAGGTAAAGACATCCTCACTTCTGTTTCAGTTTCTTATGTCCACCTCCTTGTCTTCCATCTTCCTATCTTCCTCTCTCCAGGCTCATGGCCACCTGGCCCATACCCCATCATGCATGTGCCCACATCTATCCTAACCTGGGGCCGTTAATTTGTACACATAAAATAGATAACCCCTTAGACTTCCTTACTTTTCCTGCTACAAAGACTTTGCTGTGTCACTGACTTGAACACTCAGCCCAAGAGTTATAGTTTATCCAGTAAACATACTAAGCTGACACTTCTGTGGACCAAAACTCCCCCCTCCATCACAGGGCATAGGAGTCTCATCCACAGCCACATACATGAACCAAGAAGAGGTTCTGATGCAAAGGCGGAAGAGGGCATGGGGTCTGGGCTCCTTGGCTGTGCAGCTCGTTGTGCCTCCGATCCTGCTTGTGCCTGATTCCAGAGTTGTCATGTCCATCACAGGAGAGCTGTGTCCTCCTGGCCTTAGGACTTAGGGACTGTCATAGACCTGGCTCAGAATGGACAATTCTGGATGCACGCTTAGGTAATATTTTACATCCAAGCTTTCGATCTCTTCTGAACATTAAAAATCTCCTGGGTTGTTTTTCCAAAAAGTATGTAATTTTCTATTGCAAATGGTGTGGACCTGCCCAGAAACCTAGATATCTACATTGCAATTTTTTTTTTACTGGTCATTCTCCCAGCTTTACAGCACACCTTTCCCTGTGCCTACCACCTCCAGTATTTTACTCTTTCTTGGCTGTATGGCCCAAGCAACAGATAGATCACTGTACTGCAGTGTGGGCTGCTATAAAGCCCCTTCTCACACCAGCTTCACTCCACACTCACTGTCTTTCATGCTGCCTGGTGTATGGGCTACTCAGTATCCTACAATGTCAGATGTTGTCTCCAGAATCTCAAGTTACTGTTTTCTTCTTCATAGTAGGAAATGCAAAACACAATAGATTACCAGGTTGCTTTTAAAAAAAAGTTCCCACTATGCTCTAATCTGGACCCCCAAAAATGTTACCTACCAAAAAGATCCCTTAAGTGCTTACAAGATTCATGTCTACCTAGACTCTGGAATGCATATTTCTTAATGAGGACTCCAATTGCACACAGCCTGACTAGCAGGATGTCATCAGTGAGGATGTACAAAGTCCCAGGTCTTTGTGACTGATATTATTTGGCCACATGTATACCAATATCCAATTCAAGTTAACATGGATGGTTTCTGGTTGCCTTTGGGGGCAGGGGTAGAAACAAACACACTCACCTGCACATAATACGCTGAAGGACATGTCAGTCTTCTGCAGCAAAAGGCAGCGCAGTAAGATCCATTCTGTGGCTGAGTTTTTGATAATTCATTGTCACCCTACAGAACCTGTCTGTTTTTACAAAGGCTAGATTGATGAAGTAAGTGGACATTATGATGGAGACCACCACTCCTATGCCCTTTAGTTCTTTAAGGCCAGTTCTGCCATTCTGATTAGGATGTGATATTGACTATGATTTACTCTCCTAGACTGGAGTAGGAGTCATGGCAGACTCAAAAGCTTTTACCGGGCCTTCTTTGCTGCAATAATTCATCCCTTGAGTCATCCACCATGTGTATGTATTCCAAGTATAATGTAGAATCCAGGGAAAGGGTCATTGTGTGAGTCTTCAGAGCTATGGGGCGCTCTATTTGTCACCTGGCCTCCTACACTTGCCCTGGAGCCACACCGCCATGGCATTTCTTCCAGTTTCCCAGCACCAGTGTCTACTGATTTGGTTCTTACAGCCTAGATCCCTAAAAATGTCTACGCATCCCTCCTTCCCTGTGGAGTAAATGGATGTGATCTCTGTGGGGTAAGCCTGATGGCTGCAGTAGTGTGCTCCCTCACCAAGCTGTACGGGGTCCTTTCTCCAAGAAACCCGGCCTCTCCTTTAGTCAATGAATTTGTTGCAATTTATGATAATTGTGCTTCCTAGACTTCTGATATTGAAGTCCTGCTGCCTCGCTACTGTGGTGACAACGTTGCACCACCAGTGTTTAGTGAGCCCATGTCTTCAGCAGTATCTCCCCCTGCCAGAACTGGCCAACAGAGGAGAGCCTTCATCAGCCATCTCAAAGCTCCTCTCAACAGTGAATTCCTTTATTCGTCCTCTAGAAACTTCCATGAAACACAGTCATCTATATTCACATGTGTACTTCTTGGAGTCTTTAATTTCTTCCTTTACCATCTGCCATGCAATTCTGGCATTCTGACCTGACGGTGTACCATCTATCTCCAAAGCAATTCCCTTTTCTAACTCATTTAGCTAGTTTGCTTGTTCATTAAATATTTACTGAGCTCTTAATGCATACCAAATTAAAGTTCTAAAAACTGGAGTTCAAAAGATAAAAAAAGAATAGGATCCAACCCTTATTGTCAAAGGATTCACAATCTCATTGAATATGAACACAACATAGATGAAATGGTTGAAAATAGAAGCACAGCACATAAGCTGTGTTCCTTTCTTCTGTGTGGCTCTCTGAACATAGGGAAGAATGAATGTATAGATGTGAGATCTAATGGAGGAATGCAAACCCGACTCAAGCTACTGAGACAACAGCAGCACATTCATGAAGCTTCTCTACCCACGGATGCAACTCTCCTTGTCCTGCCTAATGGCTGGCTTTCTTCTCCAGAGTGCTTTGGCTTCACAACACATTTGCATGTGACAAGTAGACATAGTGGCCACACTCAGCGTCTGTCATGGCATGGGTGATGGAGTTTCAGATATGAGTCTCCAGATCCTTGGCAAAGATTTCTTTCTTCTGGGTTATCCAAGGGTAATAACTGTCTTCCTTTTCTGTTCCCAATACTCTGGGCTCCCAAACATTACTATTAAGCTCTGAATAAAAAACACAAAGAATGGCCAGGGGCAGGTCCAAAGCCTTTCAAAGCTATAGTCAGGCAGCGCTGCAGTGCGGGCACAGGGTGCTCCTCAGCGAGTGAGCAGGAGGCACCTCCAGAACCGGTAACGATTACTCCCCTCACATGAATGCCAAGCGCCACCTCCAAGCACCTGGCATCTTCTCATTAATTTACCTGTGACATGTTGCCACACTTAATTGCATTTGACAATTAGTAACATTTCAACACCTCTTTTAATGGAACAATTAAGGGACTGCTTGTCTTGGTTGCAAGAAAATATATGAGCTGATTTTTCAGAGGAGAAGAAAAAAGACCAAACATAAACCCCCAGAGGTAATTCAGTTATAGACAGCTTGGAGGTAAGCCCTTTCCCTTTTGCATTTTGCAAGAATTATGTGCAAGCATGCCTTTTTGTGTTTGTTTGTTTGTTGCTTGGTTTCCCTGAATGAGCATTTTTCCTCCAGACAGCTCTGGGCTGTCCACAGCCACGTGGTATTAATTACAAGGAAGAATGGATGCTAAGCAATTGCTGTTACTCATTTCTCACTGGCTTGTCGCATTGATTGCTTGGGAAAGCAGATGCCCTGAAGCCAGTTCCTCTCACAATCAATGTGAGCCCTGGGGAGAACTGCCAAGGAGGTTTTCAGCTTTTGTCCCAGCTTCCAGTTTCCTCCAAGTTACAGCCATCTAGGGAAATGCGGACACTTTACACCCTTGGGGCTCCTGAAAAGAACTTAAATAATTGCTAGCTTTATTATCTTCTCCTTCCCCCATTAGCAACAGAGAAAAGGTACGGCTGCTCTGTTATTGCAAAACTTACCTTGCAGCAATAGTTTACAAGTCTACAGATTCCAAAATAATTCAATATTGCCATTGTAGATAAGCCTGCAAGGGGAGTGTGCTTGAAGTCTTATCTATTTAAGAACTGTGAGGAGCACAGGATTAAACATGTCATTAGCAAGGGGTTGATGTGTTTCATTTTCCAAAATAATCTTTCCTCAGAGAAGATAGCATGCATCACTGAAAAGGCCTCTATGATTGAAAAGAAAACAAGTCCCCAAACTGTGACTGACTCTTCGCAGGAGGCTTCCACCTTTGCCCAGCGCCCAACAACTATGGGAGATCCCATGACCCTCATGCTCCATTTAGACTACCTTTGCTACCCACTGCTGTCCAGGCGCCAGGTAAATTGGAGACTTCCCTCCCTGAAGTGCCCTCTCCTCTCCCACCACGCTCTGGCTTCCCTGTGCCTCCTCCCCTGTGACGCCCTCTACCTCTTTGGTTGTGAGCCCACCATTCTCCAATGCACAGCTTATGTTCTCTACCCAGTACCTTCTGGTGGTTTCCACCATGCTCTCTTACCCTTGCCATAGTCAGAAGCTTCCTGAATCCCTCACAATCCATGTATTTTACAGGCAGTCGATTGCAACCTCCTTAGAGGTCAGGCACCCTGGACCATTCCTCTTCAATATCCACATGCTCCAATATATTGACTTACTTGTATTAACAATAATGATTATGACTATTGGATAGCCTTCAATAAGTATATATCAAATTAAATTACATGGCCATCCTGATATCACTGACTTTGATCATTACGTTGGTTTTATAGATAATTGCCTTTCTCACTTGCACTCCCCACCCCAATCACAAGCTTCCCTGTGGCAGAGAGACTGCCTGTCACTTCACTGGCTTTGGATTAAACTGCAGAGGGGCTGGGCAGTGGTAACTCAAGGTCTGTCCCAGTGTCCCCCACAGAGTGCTACAATCAGCAGAGAAGAAATGACTTCCTATGAACTGGGACTCATGACCTTGCCTCCCCTGTCACGAAGGCCACCATCTCCTCACCACAGATAGGTCACAATCCTTTTCCTTCCAACCCAACACATTTGTTCCTCCCATTTCCTCTCCTGTGATGGCTTTTGTCCAAGGGTCCTGATCGGACTATCTGATGGTCTAAAAAGCACTCTGCAGGTACTGGAGGGAAAGAGGCTGCTGGCCCTTACAGATGGGCTAATTTCCTCTTGCACTGAACACCCTGAGCACCCCATTTCTAACACACACACATACACACAACTACACATGTGCTGACTGCACACAGTAACACCACATCTTGCTAATTACATTACCCTTGCTGGTTATTATTAAGGTCTTGCTTTCAGGACACAGAGAAAACCAACCACATAATGATCAAGGAGACAAATGGAGCATATCACTACAGCAAATGCACAATGATAATGAGTTACATAAATCAAAAGTTCAGTAATTTACCAATCAGATCAAGCAATGCACAGGAATTTTCAGTTTCTGTGGTTGTTTACTGATAGATTTTTTAAATAAATCTTATACACAGACATTCTGAAGCTGGAGATTATTCCCCAAACAGAGCCAGCAGGAGGCCATGCAAGAACACTGAACAGTGTGTCAAGAGACCCCAGAACTCACTTCAGCTCTGCGCCTTGGGGAGGAAGCCAGCTCCGGCACCTGAGCTTCAGACTCCACCATAGAGGATAAAAGTGTTTGCAGTCTTGGAGGGCCCCTTTCTCTCTGAGGTTCCATGTGATGCATGTACCTTAAAGAAAGCAAGAGCAGGATCCTTCTGTTGTCACTTTGCTTGAAGAACTGGCTTGCAGGATAAGGAGTCGGCCAGCCTCTGCTCACCCTGATGTCTCTTCAGTCCTACCCTCCACCAAGTGGAGAAACATCCAGTTCCTCACTCTGCACACCTGCTTCTCCCCAGACCCTCATCCTCTTTGCATATGCAATTGAAGGGTTTGTCCATGCCTGTACCAACTGCTGCCATACATGGTAATTACCCTTAAGTTATAAACTGATCGTATTGTGAAATCCTTCTGCTTTGTTGGTGATTTGTGGGTTTATACTGTAGAACTTGAAGGAATATGAACTCAAGGGTTAATAGATCATTTTTTCACAATATCTCAACTGAATACACTGAGGAAAAGGGAATTCCTTTGAGACACACTCTCAAGTCCCCTGACCCAGGCAGCAGAAGCCCCAGTAAGACTGTCGCATACAAAGGGGAGCCATGACATAGGGTTCTTTTGAAGGGCAGCAAGGGGGGGGGAGTAGATATATATCTATACATTCGTGTGTATCTGCATATATGTCTGTGTGTATACATATGTATACATATAAAATGGAGCCTTCATATCTTCTGGATTAAGTCCCTAGATCAAGTGACAGTTCCATTTAAGATGAAGAAGGTCAAGAGGCCAAAACCACACCACTCCCCCAAGCCACTGGCATCTGCCTCCTGCTTGAAATAAGGTTTCTTTTACTACAGCCATGGGGAGAAAGTAATAATAATCTTTGCATAGAAAGAGATTCACCAAGCTTGAAGCAAGTTGGCTCTACCTCCCCCAGAAATGAGGAGATACAAATGGGAGCTTGGAAGGAGGAGATGGTTTATGAATAAAACAATGTTTTATTAAGTTGCTATTAAATTTCAATTGAACAGTGCTTGGGATACATAGGCACAGACATATTCCTGAAACTAATTGGTTTTCCACATCTGCCTTGCTTCCTAATTGGGCTAATTACTGCACTGTAGGATCATGTTCGCAGTACTGCAGAAAGCAAGAAACCTTGATTTACAGCAAGAGGAGCAGCAATTAGAGAGAATTAATTCATAAAACAACATCTAAATAAATCATATTATGAGAAGACAGCAATGTAATTATTGTGACTGGTGGGTCCCTGGTGGGGGAACATCAAACTTAAACCTCAAACCAAGCTGCTGAATTCTCCCTGGATCTGTGTAGCATCTCCTGTTTCATCAACCATGTACTACCTCCCCGTTAAGGCCTAATTGAGGCGCTGTGTCAAAAGCAATCTAGACCAACACTGCTCCTCTCCAGCAAAGGAGGAAAAAAAAATCAAGTTCTCACCACCTCATATTTGTCCTTTGTCAGAATTAAATATGAGCTCAGCACAACGTGGGTAATGTGTTGTGGCTGCAGTTTCAGGATGGGAGCCTTTGCAAACTATAGTGTCATTGTGAATCTTCTCGTGACATCCACTGGCATTTCAGGGGTTGTAACAAAGAACTTATTAATAGGAATAATGTTAAATTCTGGTGTTTCAATAATTCATTTCCCCTTGCACTGTATAACAGGCTAAGGTGGTGGTGGCTGTCGGGTCGTGCAGGCCCTGTAATACTCACTGCAATTCTTCCTTTTTGACAGTGGAGGGCCTCTTTATTTCAAAACTATGTTCTTCCTGGTTTTATTCCTTTGGTTTCCTTTTCTCTGGTATATTCCATGATTGAGATTATACCTTAGAAGGAAATAGCTTCCAGAGAAAATCCTCTGAGCTTCAGTTTCCCTTTCTGCCATGGTCTAATGTTGTGTCTCCCCAAAATTCTCACAATGAAACTGACCCCCCGCATGGTAATAGTATTAGAAGATGGTACGTTTGGAAGGCAATTAGGCCACGAAAGTGGGGCCCTTGTGACGTGAATTAGTGCCTTCATAGAAGAGGCCCCAGAGAGCCAGGCAGCACTTGCCACCACATAAGGGCATGGTGTGAACAGTGCTGTCTATAGAGCAGAGTGTGGCCCTCCACCCGACCCAAGTCAGCCTGCACCTTGACGTCAGACTTCCAGGTACCAGCACCATAGGAATAAATTTGTATTGCTTATCAACAGCTACCCAGTCCATGACACTTGGTTATAGTATTCCCACAAGATTAATATGCCAACAAGAAAATTAAGAAAGAGAGGCTGGGCTCCTCTAGTGTAGTGGTGGAGCCTACTGCACACGTGCCACAGCAGGCACAAGGAGCCCTCTCTGTCAGCAACACAGGCCAAACCACTCCAATCAGTCCAGCATCAGGCATTTTTGGTTAATTGCAGTGTGGGCACTTAATGGTAAGCAAGTGGGGTTTGAGCTGCAGTTTGAGCAATTGGTCTCTAAGAGGTTCGCTGTCACTGCTCTAAAGGGCTTTTCTAACTCTGGCATTCTAGAAGTTCATGCATCAAAAAGTGTGATGTCTCAGTTAATATAAACTCCTGGTGAAGAACTAAAGTACCATTTCTCAAAGATTTTCCCAGCAGGTCTTATGCCACAGTTTTACCCTGTTCAGGATGATCCTCCAGAGTGCTTTACTTTTTACTAAAATTCCACTAATATGCTCTCAAAAGAGTTTCAGCACTTTTTCACATCAAGGCCCACAATCATGTGCATCTCACTTGGCAGTGATTCATTTTTTGCTCAAGACAGTAGGGACAGCCACATCATCTTAGACATCTGTCTGAGCTACCATCCATCAATAGTACTCAATCTTAGAAGAGCTTTGCAGCACCAAGCTGTCTACAAAGACTTGATTTGGAATTAGTGATTCAAATCCAGCTCCAAGCAGGTTCCTCAAATGCAGAGCAATATCTACCCTGATCTCATGAACATTAATTCCACCTAGCTTCATAAAAACAATTGTCAATAGAGAACCCTGAAGTAATCTGAGGGATTCTTGTGGCCAGAGATCATTCAAGGTTTTAGATCTGGGTTCTGGCACCTCAGGCCAACTCTGCTGCCCTGTCAAATAGAAGGACTGGTAACTTGATATGCCATGGCTGTTCACTGGAAACCCTTCTCCAAAGAAGCCATACTCCACTTTAAAGGGGCTTCGTGCAACCTGGCCCTGTCCATGCAGCAGGTCTTCACTCCCGGCAGAAAGCCCAGGCTCTCTGGCCACCAGAAGGCCTGATGCATTTGTCCTTATCTGCCAGCAGACAGATGGGACTGCTCAAGAGAAACATCACAGAAAAACCAAGTGATCATGCACAGTTCGACGGCTCTGAGCTTCCCCCAGTAGGGATGTGATTCCATGCATATTAAACCAAGAAGTGAAGAGGTTAGCACAGTTCAGAGCATGCTTTAAAAGAATGTCATTGGGTCCTCTTGACTAGAAGGGACTAATTGTTTACAATAAGTGCTTTTAGGCTGAAGAAGACCTGAACTGAAATCTATTTCTGATATGTGTGAGCTCGAACATGATATTTAACCTCTGTACCTCAGGCCCTCATCTTCATAATGTAAATAGAAATAGCAGATTCATGAAGATGTAATAAGGATTAAGAAAGACACTGTTTGTAAAATGCTTAGCACTGTCTTGCACCCAGACTAACATTTTTAATGTTATCATCATCTAATTCTTCTCTTGCTGTGAATCTCATTTTGCCAAGTGCTATTTGAACGTCCATTTGAATTCTTCTGAAAAAGAGAATGGATTTCCCTCTGGAGCAGCTCATTCTATTTTTGAGAAGTCTCATGTCTCTTGGTTTCAGCCTCCGGATCTACCCTACATCAGTTTGTCCATCTCACTTGGCAATGATTCATTTTGCCCAACACAGTAGGGACAGCCGCATCATACTAGACAGCTGAGTGAGCTACTGTCCATCAATAGTACTCAATCTTAGAAGAGCTTTGCAGCGCCAGGCTGTCTACAAAGGCCTGATTTGGAGTCAGCGATTCAAATGCTGCTCCAAGCAGGTTCCTCAAGTGCAGAGTAATATCTACCCTGATCTCATGAACATTAATTCCACCTAGCTTCATGAAAACAATTGTCAATAGAGAATAGCTTTGTTTTTCTAAGACACTGATTTCATTTCTGTTTACCTCCAGGCTCTTCCTTATGATGCAGATCTGTAGGAACAAATAGTTTTGTAATGGAGACTCCATCTCTATGCCACTTTCAAATACCATGTAAATGCTAGGCAACTGTGTGGGTCATTAGCTATCATAAATTGGATTTGAATAATTGTGGACATGCTACCAGAAGTCCAAGGGCATCTAACCACACAAAAGCAGAGAATTGAGTTTATCTTTATGAAGCAGAGGGCTCCAGCAAAGTAACCCAGACTCATTAGAAAAATGTGGGTGATAATAATGTTTATTCCATAGGACAGTGGTATTAGAAGTAAATGAGATGTTGAACACAATAGGTGCTTAGCAACAGAAATGACTGCTTGGCCTCTCAGTTATTTGAGATAATATGTTTGGGAACAACTTTCCTTGTAGAAATGGGGACCTGGACAGCAAGCAACCCCACTATCTATTTTCTTCTGATGCTCCCAAGTCAGACCACCAAAACTGCAACAAATCACTGTTGTAGAATGAAGACTTAACCTAGTAGGGCACTGGAGGGCATGTCTGCTACCCAGTGCCCCATACATTCTTTCACCCAAAGGCAAACTACATAGATTTTTAACTTCTCTTAACAAAATTTCCTCCAATGTGAATCAGAGAGACAAGGGATCATTGCAGACAGAGGTCCTTCAGGAGTTGTAAAGTTTGTGCCATGGCCAATGAGACTTTGTGGTGGGTCCTGTGCCACCTTCAAGAGTGACAGAGAAATAATGCTACTTCAGAAAGTGACCTGCAAGCCAGGAGGCTGGGGACTTACCACCTTCATCCCCAGGAACTTACCACTTACTGCCCCCAACCCCAGTCTTATCTTTCTCAGCTGATATTCCTCTTGGAAATCATTTCATATTTCTGCATCCTAGACACACCCGTTTGCAGGTCAAGACTAGTTCTCAGTGTCATAAAACCAAGGAAACTCTCATCCAAAAATCACCAAGCTCTTCAGCAACTGGACGCTTTCACCTCTAGTTTGCGAGTCTCTCTTCCCTGTACCACAAGGCTGTGAGACACTGAAGGGAAAGGTAGCAGCTCTGAGATGAAGAAGAGGCTAAATAATTAAGAGCAGGGAAGAGTAATATTCAGTGGAGGCAATTTTTGAAGGGCAATAATCCAAGTTTCACTTGGAAATGTCTGAAGTCCCCAGTAGATTTAGTTCTTATATTTCAAAGATTTTATGCAAAACAAGTACAAAAGAATATGAAGATTTTATAAATAAATTGATGATCTCCATAAGTACTTAAATTAGGTTACCCTAAGTATGACAAAATTTATGATTTTCCAGAATTTCAGAAACTATAAGGCCACAGTGCCATGACACGAAGAAAACCAGTATACTAGGAAAGTTCAGTCAGTCAACCAGCTGCTGAAATAAGAGATTATTTTATTTATTTATTTAATGACTTACTTTTAATATTTTAGTTTTTCAAGACAGGGTCTCTCTGTGTAGCCCAGGCTGGCCTCAAACTTGTAGAAATCTTCCTGCCTCAGCTTCCCCAGTGCTAGGATTACAGGCATGCATCATCACATACAACAGAGATTATTTTTTAAATGGCAAGCTGGTCTGGGGTGTAGCTCAGTGGTAGAGCACTTGCAAAGCATACATGTGGATCATAGGTTCAATCTTCAACATTGGGGGATAAAAAAAGATGAAGAAAAAACAGAAAGGCAAAACAAGTAATCAAGCAGGTTTTATGTAGACACAGTAGCCATGTCATGTAAAACCTTCCAACAAGCAGAAATAAGAAAGCCTAACCATTTGGAGGGTTAATTAAAGCTATCAGATATAACTTGACTCTATCCATGTCTCAGAAAGCCTGTTCAGTAAGAGGAAATCCCTATTGACTTGATGAGGAAAGGAAACTCTGGGCAGACAAATACTGCAGAGCTCCTACCAATGTTAACACTATACCTGATGAAAGTGGAGGAGTGAGACAAGAGCAAGGCTAGGGTAGGGTGAGAGGTGACCCAGGTGCTCTGCAGGGGAGGGAGAAAATCTTTTTGTCCTCTGAGGCCCTATCAATTGAATCAAGGCATGACAGATTGAAAGAGAAAGCTGTAGGTGGGGAAGTACTCCTTGATTTACAATGGAGTGAAGTCCTAATAAACTCATCATAAATTGAAAATATCGATAGGTCAAAAAAATGCAGTTATCCTGGATATGGTACCACACACCTGCAATCTCGGCTACTCAGGAGGCTGAAGGAGGAGAACTGTGAATTTGCATCCAGTCTGGGCAACTTACTAAGACCCTGTCTCAAACTCTTACAACAGAGGCAAAGGCTGGGCTGCAGCTCAGTAGAACACTCACCTAGTAGGCTCTGAGCTCAATCCTAAGCACCACCATGAAAGGCAGTGAACCTAATTCACCACACATCTCACCATAGTCTATTTTACCTCAACTGTGCTCGGAATACCTACATTAGCTTAATGTGGGCAAAAACATCAACCACAGAAATCATTTTATAATAAAGAGTTGAATAGCTTGCATGACTTATTGAGTACTATATTGAAGCACAAAGGGGTTGTATAGATGTACTTTCACATGGTGGTACAGTTTTTAAGAAATTATAAATTGAACTATCATGAGTTGGGATTTTCTTAATTTCTTTTCTACTTTTCATAATTCTTAGTTGGTCCAGACTTTGGTAACAAAAGATAACAAAATAAAAATGAAAAGAAGTTTAATCATGGATCAGGGAGATATAGCTCAGTGGGTTAAGCACCTACCTGGCAAGCACAAGGTCCTGAATCCCATCTCCAGTACAAAAAAAAAAAAAAAAAAAAAAAAGGATAATTATGTGTGTACCTCATATATACATGGAAAAATTCTCAGAGAAGTAAAAGTCAAAGAATTGTCTTTCTTTAGCTATTTTAAGATGTGGTCAAAGTATTCAAGGAGTGTTTAAATTTTCCAAAATTATTATAGTAAAAGACATATTGTCACTCATCCTCCTCCCTTTGAACACACTTATCCCAGCATTCTCAGTACTCTCTGAGGCATACCTAGAAGTCCTCTTTCAAGTCTTTATGAGGTGTGATCGAAAATACAGCGAATGCTACTGCTGTGAGCTGCCCAGCAAAAGAGGAAGTCTCCTCAAAACACATTGAGGTGTCCTCACCCATTTCACTCACCAAGTCTGGCACTTCTAGCAAAATGCAACACCTAGCTCTTCAGCCTGAAGGTCAAAATGGCCAGAAAATGTAAACGTTTGGAATGGATTCTGGACACTGAGGCAGCCATCACAGCAAATTAGAGACACTCATGAAAGAGAACTTCTAGAACCATTTTCAGAAAGTGGCAAGAACACTGGGAAGAAGCATATTCTAAATAAGTATTTTAAGAAGGATTAATAGCAATGTGTCTTTTACCAAAATAATTTAAACATTTATTATTCTTCAATTACATCTTGTACATACTATAGTCTACTAAAACAAAGAAGAGTGTGGGAAGGCTGGTGATGGGGAGATACAAGGAAAAGTTGGGAAGCCAAGGGCAAAGGTCTGTGGTGCAGACTTAAATCAGTCTCTTAACCACTGAAATCAGATTGTGAAGATTTTTGACTCATCTTTTTTCTGTAGAGAGAAGGAGACACAGTATTCTTAAATGGACATGTCCTTTATAGATTTTAATTTCTCTTCAAAAGTAACTTCTCTGGCTGGGAGGTTAGCTTGGCAGTCTAAGCACCTGCCTGGCAAGCTCAAGGACCAGAGTTTGATCCCTGGTACTGCATGCCATGACAGGCATAATGACACATGCCTCTAAACCCAGAGCTGGGGAGGCTGACACAAGAGGATTACTATGAGTCTGAACTGTATAGTAAGAACCTGTATCAAATTAATTAATTGATTAACATAAAAAAGTAATTTCTCTGTGCTCAGGGTTTCCCATGTGTTTGTTGTTCCTCAGAATAATCAGCTAACAATAATCCTTAGGCCAAGGAAGTATGTTCTGGGGTAGAATATTCTTGTCTCCTGAAAAAACAAGCAAAAGTTATTGCCATACATACTGTACAATGACATGGAGCACCCAGAGACCTATAACTCCAAGAAGTGGCTGGAATTTGGGTTTATACAGCATCATAACAGAAGAACAATAGATTTTTAGAGTGGTAGCAAGCAAAGTCTAAGGTATGTTTTTGTAGAGTGACAAACCATGGGGAAATGAGTGGAGGGCCAGGGCTGGTTAATACGCTGGTGGTATCACAGCTTCTGATGTCATCCCAGGCTTATCAGGCTCTACTGCTGCCTCCAAAGACTACTGTTGTCCTTCCTGGTACACATACATTTACAAATCTATGCCCTGATTTTAGGTAAATTGGAGAAGAGCACAGAGATTTCCTCATATGTGTTTCTTCTCATTTGCCTTCAGTTCAAAACAATCCTTTTGCCCAAGTAGCAATGTTGGGAGTGAAATAATTTGCTACCCTTCAGCTCAGTGTTAATGAAAGCAGTCAACCAACATCAAAGGGGCCAGATGGGTTCAATTAGATATAGAAGAACCATGGTGAAGTTGGCCATCTCAGATCCTTAGAAAGAACTGTAATATGAAAAAAGCAAAGGACTGAATATGCTGCTTCTGGTGTCTGCCCTGACAGCAGACCCAATATTTGCAATCATGCATGTCTCGGATCCTCTCCTTAGCCCAGAGTGCTAGGAATTTGAAGGAGGCCAGGTTTTATCCACAGGTAGGGAAAAAACCCACAGTCACTGCAAGGGAGGGGAAGACCATTCCAGTCAGAAGGAACTGAACATGTACCCCAAAGATTGCCATGAAAATCCGTAGTAGTTTTAAGATAGCCGCTTAACAAGGAGACACAGGACGATAATGTTTGAGAACAAGAAAGAGGAGGCCAGATCACCTTGGGATGGCCTTGGGCATTATGCTGAGGCATCTGCAGCTGGTCTGTACACTATGGTTATAAAGGGCATACCATCTGTGGTTGAGCGTATTTTCTCAGATTGATCACAGTAAGATTTGTATGCCTTGCATATTTTTCCATAGCCTTGTATCTTCTCTTCATAAGACGGGATCCATTTCTCTTCTGTGACTCATATGACCAATAAAGAGAACAACAAAAGTGATACTGTATGACTTGAGGCTCAATTGTAAAAAGCACCCCCATACACATACACACACACACACACACACACACACACACACACACACACACACAGTCTTACTCTTCTTTCGTTGCTGGACAAATACCCGACACTCAAAATGAAGGAAGGAAAGGTTTATTTAGCTCACAGTAACTGGAGGTTTCAGTCCATACTCAGTTGGCTCCAAGGCAGAGTGGCACATGGCACAGGGCAACCTTTCATGGTGGTGGCAGCAAGGAGCAAGAGCCAGGGGAGAGAGTAGCAGCAGCTCAAGCAGCTAACTTCTCTTCCCCCCTTACAGTGAAATGCAAATTACCTGCCCCAGGGCAGATGCAGCATCCACACCCACAATAATCAATCACAAACTCCAGAAGCTGCCCCAAGACTGCATGAGGCTTTGGGGGGACAACTATACACAAACCATAACACACACACACACACACACACACACACACACACACACACGACATGAGGAAGCCACATGCATGGCCCACATGAGTGTCCTACCCCTCAGCCCCAGCTAAACAGGGCTTAGTTGCTCAGCCAGCTGTCAGCATCAATCCCACACCAAGTGGGCCAGTCTCCAGGTCATCAGATGACCCTGGTTCCCAGCCATCCAGCCATCCAGGCAGATCCCACACATCATGGCACATGTATATGCCCTGTTGAGATTCCTGACCCATGCAATCTAACACTATATAAATGGTCCTTTTATGCCAAAAAGCTTTAGGGTAATTTATGGTGTATCCATAGCAACTAGAATATCATCTTAATAATAATAGACCTAATAATAACAAGGTTTAATAGCTTTTCATGTTCACTGTTCACTTAGTCCTCAATGGGGATCATATAGTTACAACCCTAATTTTACAGAAAAACAGAGCTAGTATGGAAACCAAAATCTTCTCTAAATCTTGTCTTCTTTTCATTTTGCCTCCTTCACGATTTACACTGAATCTTAGAGAATAAGAGATTGGGTTCAATTAGATATAGAAGGTGATTTTGGAGACAGTATAGCACACAAAGTCATTCTGGAATCAGATTGCCTCAGCATCCAGCCAGGGACTGAACTGTGTGACCTATGAGCTGTGTGATCCAGCAACTGGAGGACTGGGCCCAAATTTCTTGATTGGTAAAGAACTTGGAACCACACTGATGCATCAGATATTCTCAATAAATATTGATCATGATTATGGATTATGGAATCATTCCTATAAGCAGAATAAGTACAATAGGTACAATAGAACATCTGAATCTGAAAGGTACAATAGAATAGAACGGCAGACTAGGTCTTCTTTGTTAGGCCAAGATGCCCTATGCCCATGATTTAAGGGAGGAGAGGATTATCTTGCCTCATATGTTCAGAGGTTTAAAGCCACAGTCTGTCCACTCCAAGGCAGAGACACAGCTGCAAGGGCATGGTGGAGGAAAGATGCTCAGTTTGTGGCCACCTGGAAGCAGAGCAAAAGTCAGAGAGGAAGGAGCCAGGAATCACATTAGTCCCTGTGGTTATACCCCCTCCACGACCCACTTCCTGGAACCAGGCACCACCTCCTTATAACACATTGAGCGATGGATATTGTCGTGGTTTGGGGTTGTTGCAAGGGGAACAGCTCAATACAGAACATATTTTATAAGATTATTTTACAATTACCCAAAGAGGCATATGCTGACCAAAGAATCCAGCTGAAGACCTACATCCTAATATCCTGCATAAGTCCAGCTGAAAACCTAGAGCCTATAACAATGCGTCCCACAAGTCCAACTGGAGGCCTAGAGCCCACAGCAATGTCTCATGCAGGCTGTCTTCACAGATCTGTGCTGGAAAGACCCAAAGGTCAGTGGTAGAAAGTAGAAAGTCTGTACCACTAGGATGAAGGGTCTGTGCTAACAGGCTGGGGGATCTGACCTGGACCTCAACTGAACCTTCTGCTCAAAGTAAGAGCCAGAGCTCTCCCCAAAACTACCACAGCCATCCTCAGCAGCAGGGAGGTCCTGAGCTCCTCCAGCGACAAGAAAAGCTGAGTTCCCATTATAAAGAGATGGAACTAGAGACTGTATTACTAAGTGAAATAAATCAGACCCATGTGTGAAAACACTGCATTGTCTCACTAGTTTGGGAACCTACAAGAGCAAACAAAATCTGAAAGGTACAATAGATACTGTGAAAGGGAAAGAATCTGTTCAATGGGAAGGAAAAATTGGGATGAGGAAAAGGACAAAAGAAAGAAGGGAAAAAGATGTATTCATGTGTGCAGGATAGTTTAGATAATTGTACTGTTGATTTCTGCTGGTCTATTGAAAGGAGCAGCTAAAGTTTAAATTCTTTTTCCTTCTTTTTAATTTCTTATAACTTTCAAAGTAAATTTTGTAGGTTTATATCTGGTAACCTAAACAACTAATCTGAAGATACCATTATGCAATACAACAACCTTTGTCAAATTTCTATTACTTTGTGTAATGAAATTTTGTATTGTTTCTAATTTTTTAAATATTTTCTATTCTTTAAAAAAAAGAAATAAAAGAAAGCTAAGCAGTGCACCATCCTCCACTCCAGAGCCAGGAAGCAATGCTCAAGAGGAGGACCAGAGCTCCCCCAGATGAACCACAGCCATGCTCAGCAGCAAGGAGGTCCTGAGCTCATCTCCCAACAAGAACAGCCAAGTTCCTCAGGAAAGTCAACATGACAAGTTCCTGCAGCAGAATAACCAAGAGAACAGCAGTTTCCAACAGCCCCTCAACAGCTTCTCTTATGCTGCTGGAAACAATCCTCAAGTGGGCCTCCCACATCCAGTACCTTGCTAGCTCAGTTCAGCGGGGTGTAACAAGTTGACCACATGTTAAGAATCCACTACAGAAGTTTAGCCCACTGATGAGGTTAGTGCCCTCACAATATTGTAATCTCTCCAAAAGTCTCTTAGTCCAGTCAGGTTGACAATCAGAATTAATGAGTACATCCAGGAAAATTTTCCTGCCCTGGTGCCCTCCATGTCAAAGGGACCCAACAGGCCCATCTTTATTTTTGTCCCTATTTATAGAGCAAAAGTACTTGGGAGCCACAGTAGACAAGTAGTTGAGACTGCAACCTTCCCTCTAGAGCAAATTGCATCTCTGAGATCCTGGAATTCTCCCCAGCAGTAGCTCCAAGCTGTGTCCACGGTATAAATAAGTATTTTCCCTGGTCTTTCACCCTAAGAGTAGACTGTGTGCTTGACATGTTCACCACAGCCTATGGGTAGTCAAAGGTCACAAGGGATATGGATGACTCATACTCATGCAAACCGAGAATTCTCACCTGTGTGTACAAGATCTTTTCTGCTATGGGCAGACCTGGGTGTGGGAAGAGAAGGGTGTGGATACAGAGAGAGGGCTTGAAGCCATCACACTCCTGCTTTACATTCTGACAGACACCTTGGAGACAGCTAATGTTTTAAATTGGAATCTGGACCAACTGTGATGAAAGGATACTTTTTATGTATTTGGTACAGAGTCTTACTATCAGCTTGGACTCGCAGTGATCCTCCTGTTTCAGCCTCCCCAGAGCTGGGGTTACAGGCAGGCACCACCATGCCCAGTCTTGGTAGCCAGCTGAGCACACCCTGGGGCAGGGCCAGCACAGCATGTGGTGCCAGGGATTGAATCCTAGTCACTGCACTTGCCAGGCAGGCACTTAGACTGCTGAGCTATCTTCACAGTTCTAAGGTATACTGATTGAGACAGGATGTCATCATACATTCTGCTGGACAAGTTTTTCTAGCTTAATTATTTAGTATTTTGGTCTCCATTCATAATCTAAATCCAGGGCCTACCAATGTTAAGATTGATCAGAAAAAAGGTAAAAGCAGGTAGGCCACCTGGAGAGCTTTTTGTAGGCATGGTGGTAACAAGTGAAAAACCAGTCACTGGTGAGAATGTTAAGGAGAAACAGAAGTGAGAGACATTTTAGCAACAGAAGTCATAAGCTTAGCTGCCACTGAGATGAGGAGTCCGAGATGCACCTTGGTGACATCCCAGGCTTCTCTAGCTGGCTTAGGATGCAGACAAGAAGGATAGAAAGAGAAGCACGATTGAGGAAGAAAAATAGTAAGTTTGTGCTGTGCACACTGCATTTGAGGTGTCAGCCAGCCGTAGAAATGGCTACTTCTGTGGCTTGTGATAGAGACTTGGGAGATACCAAGCCACAGAGTTATGCCTTCACCAGGGTGGGAGAAGAGGGCTGGGTAGCACCTCAGAGCAATAAAACCAAATATGCTCCGTCCATCAGGAGCAGTGGAGGAAGCAAATGATCTGGACGTCTCTGGAGTTTGAACCTTATGTCAAGTACGTTTCAGAGCTGTCTCCTCCTGGTAATAAGTTTGTTCCTGATTCCTGGCATGGGGAGGGGGATGGGGTCACCTTCACAAGGGAAGCTTTTATTCTTCCAGACAGATCAGAGGAGAGAAAAACACTTGTCACCAACTCTTTTTCTTCAGATGCCCTTAGCTCAAAATAATGTTTGTACCACAGCAGCATATTTGATGTAACATATGCTGATCTCCTCCATGATCTAATATTCTGAGTATAATTAATGTTTCATAAGCCTAAGGGAAAACAAATTTTTTATCCAGCACTTTCTAATTACTTTTTATCCATTAACCACTCCCTCCGTTACCTCAGCGAAGTAGTTATTATTCCTGTATATCTCAGTGTATTCAGGCTTCTGTAAATAAGAGCACAGACTGAGTGGCTGATAAACAACAGAAGTTTATTTCTTACTGCTCTCTAGGATGGGAAACTCAAGATCGTGACATCGGCAGACTCAACAATGGTTTCCTTGCTATATCCTCCTACTCTAAAAGAGTTAGGGCTTGCTCTCAAACTGCACCTTTGACATTTTAATTATAAATAGCTTCATATTAGATCACATACAGGTACGAATTCTCTATAACGAGTTAATCTTTATGTATACCTAAGATGTACCCATAAACTTAATAAGAAAAAACAGAAGAGAAATAGCTTCAGCTAAATATCCAATTTAATGACCTTGCCTGAAAATTCCACTTTCCATGAAACGCAAGCACAGCCCAAATTTGTGCCCTGTTGTTCCATGGATCATCTTTTCACTAGCATGTTCTTCTTTTCTAAGACCACATTGGAATAGATGTTACCATCTATATTTCCACCAACTTTCTGTTCATGTCATCTTGGATCTCTGCCAAGAATATTGAGGTTTTCTTTACAGCTCCTCTTTTCTTCTGAGCCCGCACCAAAATTGCCCCTAACAGTATGTTCACAGCAATATGGCATGCAGCTCAAAACTCTTGCAACTCTGACCTTTTACCAAGTTGCAAGGCTGCTTCCACACTTCAGTTATCTTCTACAGTAGCCCTCCACTTTTTGGAATGATTTCTCCACCTTAATCAGTGGGGCTCTGATTATAACATCATACGAACAGAGTTGCTCATAAATAAAATAAATACAGATCTCATGGTTCTTGAGGAAGTCCAAGATCAAGACAAATTCAGGGTCTGGTGCAGGCTTACTTTCTGGTTTCCAGACAACATCGTACCTCTGCAACCTCACAGGGCAGGAGAACAGGGCCTGTCCTAGGCCTCCGTTATGAGGCCACTAACCCTATGAATGTGGAGCCTTCACCTGCTAAAGATCCCACCTTTTAATATCATAGCCTTGGGAGTCAGGATTTTGTGCCATCTGGACTGGATTAAGGCTCCCAGACATGGTGAATCAGAGGGGCGGCAGCAGCATCAGTGGATCAGTTCACCAGCGTTCATAGCTGAAGTCGCTGTCTGGAGGGGACCCAGATGGAGGTGGGTCACTGGGGGCCTTGCCTTTGCAGAACATGTCTCTCACTGATACTTTTTTCCTCCTCTTCTCCCTGACTGTTTTGAGCTAAGCAACTTTCCTTAGCAACTTTCCTAAGCAACCTTCCACGCCCTCCCATCCTAGTGTTAGCCTTGGAGCCAGCCAGCCATCAACTGAATCCTCTGAAACCCTGAGCCAAGTAAGTCTCTCCTTCTTAAGCAGGGGGGTCTCCAGCACTTTGTGCAGGAATGAGGAAGCTCACTCATACAGATTTTAACATATGAATTTGGTGGAAAAGAGACACAAGCCATACAACTGTCATGTTACAGATGATGGGTGTGAGGTTCAGGAGATTTCGTAGTCCCTATAAGGGCACACAGTTCGCTAAGGACCTGGATCCCAGTGCCTAGATTCCCATCCATTCCTAGTTCTGGTCTTCTACTGAGACATGTATCTTCAGGACTCAGGGACCTGCTCAAAGCGTAGAAGGGCTGAGGCATGGGGTGTACAAAACTGTAGATAGCAGAGGAGAAGCTAGTTAATTGGATGCACAAATTCACCTTAGTTGGCTAAGTTCTAGGAACTCTTAGAGGGTATGTTGCTTTCCACCTAAGACTATACTCTCCAATTTTCACTAGATGGGATCTGGGCAATATAGGAGAAAATATAACCCTCATCCTGCTAGATGTCAAACATGCTGAGTTTGTGTCATCTGAAATGGAAGAATAACTTCCAAAGGACAAAAGAGGTTAAGCCTAGGAAAGGTTTATTAGAGAATAGGAATGGCTCCTGTGGGTGAAGGGGAGCACACACCCAGCAGTGGGTTGCCAGTGAGCCCACTTTTGTGCACACAGTTTGCAGAGCATGTTATGGTTAGGGTTTCAAGGTAGTAGATTTAATACAGGACACATACATAATTTACAGGATTATTTTATAATAATCACCCAAAAAGTCAAAGGAAGAAGAAAGTAAAAGAACTGTCCACACATTACAGACCCAAAGAATCCAACTGAGGGCTTGGTCCACATGACAATATCAACATGAGTCCAGCTGAAGACCTCAAGCTCATCGTAATGTCTTCCATGAGTCTAACTGGAGGCCTATAGACCATGATGATGTTTCATGCACATCTGTGTCAAGGATCTGCTCTATGAAGGCCTAAAGGCCAGTGGTGGAAGGTACAAAGTTTTCACCAGCAGAATCAAGGATCTGTACCAGCAAGCTGAGGGACCTGCGCTGGAGCTAGGAAGCAGCACTCAAGGTAAGGACCAGAGCTCTCCTGAAGAAAACTGCAGTGGTCCTCAGTGACAGTGAGGACCCGGCTCCTCTGACAATGAGAAAGCTGAGTCCACATCAGGAACACTAGCAGGACAAGCTTTACTAGGAGAATCAACAGCACTCCATCTTCTCCTCTCATTCTCCTTTCATGCTGTTGACAACAAGTGGTCATCCACACCCAGAGCTACAGTGACTTAGTTCAGTTGGGTGTTACGAGCTGACACTTAGTTAACCCACCGCAGTGCAAAAGCACAAGATAGGTAAATGTGAGTCCAATTGCCATCAGCCTATAGGATTACAAGTATAGCTGCTTAGCTAATATAATATTGGTCCTATAGATCATGTAGCAAGAGTACATTGGAAAGAACAATAAAAGATTTGGGGGGAAGGGATAAGTCTGGTGATTCTGATCACCTAACTGGGTGACTGATATGTATCTGGGTTTCATTGGACAGGTGATTCAAATTATAGTATAAAAATACCATGTCTTTTTCATCCATTCCTGAAGTGATGGGCAGTTTGGTTGTTACCAAGATTTGGCTATAACAAATTGTGCTGCTATAAACATGAGTGCACATATATCACCATGGCATGATGTTTTTAGCTCTTTTGGGAAAATACCCAGAAGGGGAATAGCTGGATTGAATGGGATTTTCAGGTCTAGTTTCTTGAGCAGTCTCCACACTGATTTCCATAGTGGTTGTACCGGTCTACATTCTCACCAGCAGTGGGAATTTTGCCCCACACCAACTCAAGCATTTGTTATTAGTTGATTTCTTTATGATAGCCATTCTTTCTGGGGTGACATGGTATCTCAATGTTGTCTTAATTTGCATTTCTCAACTGGCCAGTGCTGTGGAACATTTTTTTAAGTATTTATTTGCACTTGTATTTCTTCGTCTGAGAAGTGTGTATTCATCTCACATGCCCATTTTTGGATTGGGTCTTTAAATTTTGTGGACCAAATGTTTTTTAGTTCTTCATATAATTTAGATAGAATTCACAATGGAGTACTACTCAGCCATAACAAAAGAGAAAACTTGAAGCCTTTCTAGGTAAGTGGATGCAACTAGAGGCTATACTCATAAATGAAATAAATATCAGACCCACAGGCATAACTATCATATTGTCTCCCTAGTGCAAGAACCTGAAAGAAGAAATAAAACCTGCAAGGTGTAATAAATGTAGTAAAATAGAAAGAAATGGAACTAAAGGATTAAACAACAAAGATGAGAGAAAGAAGAAAAGATAGGAAAAAAGGAAAGAGGGAAAAACATGCAGGTATATATACAGGATAGCTTAGATGACTGAAATGTAATTTCCATCAGTTTCTTTTTTATTTTTTTTTTTCATCTTTTTGTTTTTTCAAAGTTTTATTGATAAACAGATAGCAATGAGACAGTTTCAAATCCAATCGGAAGTACAGTTTCAACAAATAATACACTGCATATATTCTTCTTAGTGGTTAATTGCTGTACACGAAGTAGACTTGTGAAGCTATTTACAAACA
>NW_004524707.1:4715892-4718812 GCF_000260255.1 Octodon degus
GACTGGTCCCACCGGCACAGGGTAGCAGGAAGCTCCGCACACTCACCGGACCTGGGTTAGGACTGGGTCTCAGTTTCTTTTTTAAATAGCAGTTACTGTTTAGAATTTTCACCTTGACTAACTCTGTATGCTGATATTTATGATCTGAGCAACTACATCAAAGACAGCAATGTATAATAAAAATCCCATTGTTGAATACCTCTTATCTTGGTCTTCTAAATGTGTACTGTTTCTAATGTCATATCATCTATTACAGTCTCTTTAAAATAAATTAATTCCAAAAAAACATGGAAATAAGTTATGATTTCTTGAAAGCAAGTGCCAATAGTCAATTATTTTCCTAACCTTGCATAACTATATCTGGTAATCTGAGCAACAGATTTGATGATAAAAACAGATAATATAACAACCATTGTTAATCAGTTATTCCTGTTTTGAAAATCTATGGTGTATGTATTGTTGTGTGTTACCCTGTTTCTGTCTTGTTTTCTATTTGTCTTTGCTTATGTTTTTACTCTTCAAAATAAAATAAAATAAAATTTTAAAAGATAAATAAATGAACAAGAAAATAAATTATAGTATAACTCTAAGCTACTGCTTACCCCCTAGGGGAGGAATGAAGCCTGGTCATTGTGTCTTTAACTTGAGACCTGATCTTCTTCAGACACAGCCCCAGCAACATTTCTGATGTCTTTATCTCCATGAACTTCCTTGAAAGCCCAATCCCTCTCTGGCTGCATATGAATCTCTATTTCACTTAGCTACGTACAATATGGGAGGTCCCGCAAAGAGGAGATGGAGACCTCTACTCAGTCCCCACTATGGAGTGCTTTATAGACTCTCACTCTGGCCATGAAAAAACTGAGCCACCAACTTTCTCGAGGGCGGTTACCATGTCTCTGTATACCTGGAGCAGCTAAGGTCAGTTAAGAGGAATGTTCGTTTGGCAGCGCTCACATGTCTTAATTATCTGTAGTATCGTTTGAGAGAGTCCCTTTCCTAAAAGTGACTTTTAGACATCTAGTGGGTCCTGTCTCTCCCCAAATGAAAGATTTAGTGTAAACACTTAATAATTCTCTGTTCACTAGCACCAATTTCCCATCTTTAGCGTATAATCATCCTGATGGAGAGAGCTGACAGTTACAGGAGAAAGCCCATTCTATTTCTGATATAGAAAATTGTAGTCAAATATGATCAAGGCAATCTTCCCAGATCAGGAAGGCTTCAAGGGTGGGCCCTCAAGTGGCTTCTTTCACAGCTGCATCAGCCAGTTGATTACTTTGAGGTACTTCATCAACTCCTTTTTGGTGTCCATGACAGTGAATTGCCACCATTTTGGAGGGAACATACACAGATGATAAAAGTTCATCCATCCCTTTATGATATCTTTTGGAGGATCCACTGTCCATTAGATAATGTCTTTATTTCCTTTTGTCTTTCACTGAGTTGTAAAGCCCTGGTCAGAGCTAAAATATCTGCTAGCTGGGTGCTAGTCCCAGGGTCAAGTGAAGAACTTTCAAGTGTCTTGTGTGTAGTCACTGCTGTATACTCTGCCTTTCCTGTCCCATTTTCCATGAAGTAGCTGCCACTGCAGAAGAGAGGGGCATATTATGGTCAGTAAGGGGCTGCTTATGTATAGATAATTACTTGTTCACAGTCATGCCTTTCAGCCTCACTTTCTTTTTATGGTAAGAAGTTGGCAGGGCTTGAGGGAGAACATGTCATTATCTGAATGGCTTATCCTTCTAGAAGTAGAGCCTGGAATTTAAGAAATCAGTTGTCTGACAGCCAAAGACTCCCATTGGAAGAAAAAAGACCTGCCACATTGTGAAGCGTATACATAATGAGATCTTGGCCTAAAGTCAGCTTGGTTGCCCCTGGTATACACAGAGCTATGGCAGCCGCAGCTGTAAGGTGCAAAGCTACCCCTTTGCTACAACATCTAATTCATGACTTCATTACCCTACAGGTGCTGAGCAGGTCCTTGATCCTGGGTAAGCACTCCCAAAGCCATACCTCACCACTTATCAACATACAGATCAAAACACTGTCCTGTAGGCAGACTCAGTGCTGGGGCATTAAAAGCACTTGATTCAGTTCATGGAATGCAATTTGGGAATCATGATCCTAGGTTAAAATATGAATATCTGCCTTCTGGGCTTCCCTTATAAGCTGATTATGCAATTCCACCATATCCTGCTATGTAAAGGTGACAAAAGCTTGTAATTCCTAGGAATTCTCTTAGCTGTTTTAGAGTCTTGGGGTACAAAAAGTTCTTGGTTTAATTATCTCATTCCCCAGCCTTCAGGTTCCCTTAGATATGATAAAGCTCAAGACTACAAAGTTGTGCTTTAGACGAAAAGACCTTATAACCTCTCTCTGCTACAAAATTCAGCAGAGTGAGAGTGCCTTGGCTAGGGAACTCTTCTGATGGGTCACGTAGAATATATCATGCATTTTTCCCCATAATTTTATTGAGAGACATATAGCAAAGAGACAGTTTCAAATCAAATTGGTATGACAGTTTCAATAATTAACACATTGCATACACTCTTCCTAGTGGTTATTTGCTGTACAAGATGCAGACGTGATATCCTATTTACAAACACTATTGCAACAAATCCCTCTATTCATTAAGAGAATGTAACTATATATCTATCCTAACAATTTTGAAAACACAGGTACAAAATGGACATTCATCTGTATCCCCTTTGTTGTTTAGTTCCATCATTTGAATATTATAGGTGTGTTAACTCAGCAAAATATTCTAAAAGAGTCCAGTAGTCCATAATAGTATTGGGTCTTCCTCTTGACTGGAAGTGTCTGAAATTGTTGACCTGAGTCCCTTACAGCCCAACATAACAGCATGGCTTTACTTCTTATACTTCGTTTTTATAGTTTTCTGCTGGATGGTTAAGAA
>NW_004524707.1:4718912-4725793 GCF_000260255.1 Octodon degus
AAGAACAACTAAAGAATTTCATGATGACAAAGCCAACCCTACACAGACTACTAAAAGATGTTCTAGAGAGGGAGCAAAATGACCACAGTTACATGAATGTGAATGGAAAGAACCCACCAAATAGGGCAAACAATTAAACACAGGAGAATAGGAGGTATACAAAAGCAGTCTTTCAGTTATTCTTTTGTATACGGCAGCAAAATATTTCCATAAGCATACTCTACAAATGGACTTCCCCTGCACCCTATGGGTCATGATTCTATCTGGGTCTACAGGGAGGTTATTAAGGAAATAGCAGTAGCTCAGTCCCACCAGTGACACCTGGCCACCAGTAAGTGTCATGGACACTGTACAGGTCCACAAAATACTAGAACTTTGTACAATATCTTATCCCCAAACTGTTAGAAGTGTTGGTTATTTAGTTGTCATTCCAGTATTTATCTTATGTTTTACTCTTAGTAATTCTTTACTGTCATGAATACTTTTTCTTAGTTCAATTGTTTTGAAACATTTAATTTTTAATTAATTAATGTTTAATTTTATGAATATTGCTTTACTTTAATTTTTGTTTTAAGAATCATACTGTATCTTTGCCTTACAATCTACTTAAAAGACATGCATGGTGTGATATTTTCTCCTAGTATTAGAAACTTTAACAAGAGTATTTCCATTTTCCATTGACTTTATATGACTTCTTCCTTGTCTTTTATATACACACACACATATACACACATATACATGAAAAATATGTGTATAACCCAACATAAGATTGATACTGGTTTGTAGAAATCTTTAATGACCTTTTAAATGGGTTCATCTAATATATTTTACATAGTCCTGTATAACTATCATTTTGAGAGTTCCTTATTCTTTATCCAAGACCATACAACAATTTCTCTTGCCTTCTGAATTATGCTCTTTATTATTTCCTATATGCTACATCTGGAAGTATTAGAATATTTCGAGTTTGTATAACTGGAAAATAATTTAATTTTAATTGTCAAAGGTATGATTGCTAAGTATAAAATTCAAAGAGGACAGATCTTTTTTTTCTTTCAGTCCTTTAATTACATACTTGGTCTTACACACTTGGTCTTCTTTGTTCCTTTCTAATATGGAATATAATTGTATTTAATTTTGTTCTTCCATAGCTAATAATTTTTATGTATATGAGTTAATGATTTTTTTCTTTACAGTAAATTTTGGACAATTTCATTTTTATATATCTTGGTATGATTTTATTCAAATTTCTTGTTCAAAAGGTTCATTTTTCTTGGAAATGTGGTATTACAAATTCAACTAAATTCAGAAATTTTAAATCTTTAAGTATTTATTGCCTACCCCTTTCTACTTTGAGAATTCTAATTATACGAATATAAATTTCTTGATTTGGGCACAGAGTGAACTATTATATGACTGATCTGTAAATTCTTAATTTTTATTTTGGACAATTTTATTGTTATACTCATTTAAGTTTGTAAATAATTTATTTACAATGTGCAATCTATTATTAATCTCATGTGATGTATTCATTTCAGAAATATTTCTCTAAAATTCATTCTGTCTACATCTTATATCTTTCACATTTCAATATTTGTCTACAATTTTTAATATGCTATGTAATTATTGATTTTCAATAAATGAAAAAAAACAAGGAAGGGATGAGCCTGAGGGTCTTGGTCACTCACCAAGGTGACTGATGTTTATCTAGATTTTATTGGACCATTGCTATCACTTATGTTTTGTCATTCTGCCTTTACCTTAAAGTCTGGCTTCCTACAGATATGACTCCAGCTACAGTCAGAATGTGTTTTTCATCTTCTGTATTGACTCTCTTGAGGGCCCTGTCTGGCTGCCTATAATATTTCTGTCTTACTTAGCTATCTCTAATAATAGGAATAGCTTCTGAAAGGCAGGAAGGGTTCAAAATGGGTTGCCATTGAGCAGACTTCTCAAAAGCAGTTTTATAGAGAAATATCACGCGGTGGGTACAACATGGGACAAAATTATGAGCAGCCAATAAGATTACAAGTATAGTCACTTAGATAATATTGATCCAGTGGGAACTAGGTCATTAGTAAGTATGCATGGATGACATCATTAACATTGATGAATTCTTGTCTTAGTGGGTAAGGGAGGCTGGCCAACCCCTAATGAGACCACGGTTTATTTGTACAGGAAATCTGAAAAGGCTGGTATCAATAATCGCAGGCTACCACTTCTCCTTTAGGGAAGTGTGTGACTCTGGCCATTGTGACTTTTGTGTTCTTCAGATGCAACTCCAGCCAGGCTCAGTACGCTCTCATCCTCTGCACTGACTCCCGTCAGGGCCTAGCCCTGGCTCACTGCCTGTAATATTTCCACCTAACCTACCTGCTTACGATAGAAAGACTAAAAAAAAACTATAACTTTAAAATTGTGCTTTTTAAGGAAACTGCAGCTTCAAGACACAAAAATTCCCTTCTGGGAAACTCACTTCAAAAGTATTTGTAAAAGTCTTAAAGATACAACCAGGACCTGTGCCCTTTGCTTGTAAATTGCTCATCTCCAAGAGATCTTCATCCTCCAAAAGCGCCAAAACTTGTGTGCAGCACACCTCAGCTTCAGAGTCATACACAAAGGCTGCAGTCCAGCAGTCCACCAGGTGGGTGTTCTAACAGGAATATCCAACTCAGATCCCCATTCTGAAAGCACCCTCCAGATCCCATGAATATTCCAGGCTTTAGGCGGTAAGCACCTCTCTTCCTGGAGGGTAATACTTTATGCTCTCCGCGTATCTACTTCTAAATTTCTGCCTAATAAGCCTCCTTCTGGCTCTCCCTTATGCCTCTTGCAGTCTTCTCCTGGGGGAGTCAGCCGACCTGTTCTACGGACGGACAGAGTCAGAGTAAGGGCTGGAGCGAGCCTTTGAGGTCACTCTGAGCAAGCACCTTCCCTCCACATCTTTCTTCATCTTCTAGGCAAGGGTAGACCCCACAAAAGGAGAAATTCACAGCTCTCTTAAAGTATCTTATCCCACCTTCTACAACATACACAACTGGATTATCTTCCCTAGGAGCTTGGGAACATCCTGGTGGCTGGGACAATGTCGCATTCTTCTGTTTCACAATACTTTGCCCTGAGTGCCAACCCCTCAGGTCTGCCCTGTTGAGAAGTGTTCCTCACACAGTTCCCGCTGCAGGCAAGTGCAGTTGCCCCTTGAGTGGAGGAAACTTCCGAGGCTATGATTTGAGGAAAGGCTAAGGGGACTCCCCCTGGGAGGGGAGTAATTGGAGAGAAGGAAAGATTATTTCCAGAACATTAGGGGCTGTAGTTATTTGAAGACTCAAAGGCAGTTTTCTCTGTCAATTCAAGGATTCTTTTTGCATTTAAAAGCAATGCCATTTACTTACAAATTACAGTGTTTTTGATGCAAATGAACCACTCCAGGACAGTTTTCTCTTCCCTAGATTAGCTATGAAATGGTGGGAAAATTGAGGAAGGATGTGGAGTGCTGAGCCTGACCTGAGATCTATTAAGCTAAAGTTTCTGCCTTAATTATTCCTATTTCTGAAATAAGAGGCAATTAAACGCCAGCAAAATGGCAGAAGGAGGCTATCCCAGAAGACTGTCTTTATTTATGTGAATTCTGAGTCTAGATGTCACAGTCCGAGTATGCTTGGCCCAGGCCCTGTGGAGAAATTGCTGAGTTCAAGAGGCAGCATCTCGCAGGCCAGACCCAACCTGCACTCACAGGAGAATGGCAATCAATTACTGAATCCATTTGCCCCCAGTTTCTGTATTAAATAGAAAAATCCATCTCTGCCCTCTTTATGGAAAGACCAGTAGGGGAATATTAATCTAGTGGCTGGTATTAATCAATTTACAAAGTGCTTTTGCATCCATTATCTTGTTTGATCTCCACAAGACTCTGCATTGGGAATTATTATCATTTGCATTTGCAAGAGAAAAACTAGGGCCCACAGAGGCTAAATTGCCTAAGTTACACAATTAGGGATGGTACACACTGCTTCAAACTCCAATCCCATTAGGTGCTTCCTCCTTGCCCCTAGGTGGAACAATGAGAGGATGAGACAAACCCAAGAACAGCAAATCATACTATAGCCCAAGTGCCAGCCTGGCTCCAAAAGCTGTCCTTCCCTAGTTCATCTAATCCTTGCATCCACCTCACAAGGTACACAGGATTATTATTCTTATGTTACAGATGAGGAAGATGGGTCACAAAGAAGCTGAGATCACATAGTTACTAGGAAAGAGATTTAAATTTAAGAAGACTAGATCTAGCCTACATTGTTTTGGTACTGGGAATTAAACTCAGGACTTTGTACTAGCCAGGCAGGTGCTTGTGCCACTGAGCCATATTTCCAGTCCTACATATTCTTTTTTTTAAAAAATGTATTTAGCACAGAGTCTACAGGGTCTCACTACACAGATCAGACTTATAGTGATCCTCCTGTTTTCAGCCTCCCAAGTGCTGGGATTATAGGCACGTGCCACCACATCTAGTCTAATGATTTTTTAATAGACTACACATTCTTAAACTGTGATAATTATGTTGCCTATTTCTTGCCATAGAGTATGAGAAAGAATGAGGTTTAATTATTCCATGGACTATTTCATTAGTACAATAGTGCTAATGAAATGATGAAAGAATATCCTTCTTGTGCCCCATTCAAAGAATCTTTCCTACTAATTACTGTATCGTGAGAAATTTCACCCTTGGAAGTGGGAAGCTGAAGCTCTCTTCCATATGAAAGACCTTCAAACTGACATCAGCTTAGGAGAACAACATGATTGTGAAGAGATGTAATGTTCCTAAGTTGAAGCTAAACTCATCTTGGGCTAGCTTAGTGTCTTTCTCTGTGTCTGACCTAACGTCCTTACAACTGCTAGGTAAAACTAAAACTATCACTGTGCTTAATAGACCACTAGCCACCACCAACTCTAAAGCTAAGGATACTGTAACATCTGAAACCTAAAAGAAAATTTCCCAGCTTTGCAGCAGTCCACTCCTAATGACCCAAGGTCTTAGCTACATTCCTGACACTGAGACAAAAACATCCAAACTTACAACTAAAGGAGGGTATTTTTGGCTCCCCATTTCAGTCCATGCTTGGCTGACTCCAAGAATGCAGAGGGGCACAGTGAAGGAAATCTGTTCAGCACACAGCAGCCAGGAAACAGAAACAGAGAGGGAAGGAGCTGGGGACCACCTCTGACAAGGCCCCCTCCTAGCAGTACTTTTAGCTCCTGAACTCATCAGATAAGTCCCCTGATGGATGTAACTCCACCCTCATCCAAACACCCTCTGAATACATGAGGTTTTGGGGTGACATTTTAGGTGCAAACCACAACACTCCACCAATGTTGGGCAGTGTGTTGATTTATAACTTTCTTTGGTCTCTGGCTATAAAAGCTTTTGTAACCTCTTCTGGAGCTGAACATGTTCCTGGGGGCCAGGGTCACTTATATCTGGTTCCAAATAAATTATTTTCTTATTTCTTTAAAACCGAGTATTATTTTATGTTGACAAAGAGCAAGCCAAGTCATTGGTCCCCTTGTCTAAGTGCTGTCTCTCTGCTGGCTTCTCCTGTTCCACACACAAGCATGCAGATAAAGTCTGTGCTCCCAGCAGGCAGCCCTCCAGGCCACCATCCCCCTCCAGGCCACCACTGCATTTGCAACCCCGGCTGCCCTTCCTAACTTCACACACTGCCTTCCTCATCCTCCAGACCTGTGGCAGTGCTCCCGAGGAGTCCTGCGTGTCCGTGGGTTTGGCTTTCTCTTCCTCATCACCTGTTCAATGCCCATTTGTTAAAAGATTTCTCGCTATCTTCCCTATTCACATGCAGTGCCACCCTCGGTGCTTCCAGAGCCTTTTCTTTTCCTAGGATAACATTGCTTGAACAATAGACTTGGAAACATGTAAAAGAAAGAGATATTTGTGTTCTCTGTATTACTAGCTCCATACCCAGTACTTAGTAGGTACATGATGAGGTTTTCCTAGGTTGATACTGTTCATCAGCATTTTATTAAGAGTCAGATTTCCAATATCTTTCTTCCATAATAGAAACTGCCCTATAGTAGAAATTCTTATTATTAAAATAACACATTCTTAAAAAAAAAACACATTCTCACTCTAAACATTTTCCATTATCACAAGAAAACACAAGCAGAAAATAAACACCACTGATAATATTCCCACTGCAGACATCTCTCTTAGCTACCTTTTTACAACACAATCTGGCTTAAAATGATCCCTGACACACATCCATTTCAACAGGGCCAAAAGAGAAGAAAAGACCTAAGTTATAGAACTTTGTCCTCACAAAACATCTGGACTGATGTTGGATATTTACTGTATATATGTATACAGTATATTGGTATATATGTTTTAGACCAACAAAAGAAGCATAAGGTCCCTGGCTGTAATAGTTGACACATTGTGTCAACTTGAAAAGTTCAGAGGCTTAGTAAACTCAGCCGTTCTACACCCCAGAGTGTAGAGGACACGAGGCTGTTCACTCTCCATGATGTTGTAAGCGTTGATTCTTTGTGTCAAATTGAGAAGTTTGGAAATTTAACTAAGTGACTCAGCAGGAGTCAGCTTCCTTCCTTTGTGAAACATCCTCATGCTGTTCAAGAGAAGGAGGGTCTGGAGATGGTGTGAATGCTATACCCACTCGAGGGTGTATCTCACTACACAGATAGGATTTATAGTGATCCTTCTGTTTTCAACCTCCCAAGTGCTGGGATTACAGGCATGAGCCACCATGCCAGGTCTCAATCACCATCTCAGCACACCCTGGGGGCAGGGCCAGCATGGAAGGCTGGTGATTAAACCCCAGTCCTTCTGCCTAAGCCAGCACTTTAATCCACTG
>NW_004524707.1:4725893-4731296 GCF_000260255.1 Octodon degus
CCTCTTTGGTCCCATAATCTCCTTGATCAGAAAATTTGGGACACTACTGAGTTATGTGATGTTACAGTACAATTTCTCATATATCCTCAGTCTTAATTGACCTTGAAACGCTAGGGCCAAAATGTTGGCTTTCCTTGCAGCTCTCTTTTTCCTCTAATTTTGGTCTGCAAACTTAGGTTGTTAACCCTCCAGAAGAGAAGCTTATTGTTATTACCATACAACCTAGGCTGTTAAGCTTAACCTCACTATCTGTCTGAATATGAAACATCTTAAGCATAGCATGGAACAGGTATTTTTCATCAAGTATTGATATGTTGAACTTTAAGTCCCTATAGAATATGATGAAAAAACATTTAAAAATTAGAATATATTTTTTAAAATAGGCATAAAGAATTATATACTTCTTATGTTTACACATAAGTCCAGAAGTCTAACCATATACAACCTTGAAGCAGGACAGTCCCACAACATTCCTTTTCCTGTCTCCTGCCTTCATTCACCACCCTCTTTTTTTTGAATAGTCATCTACCCAAGAGACAGCACAGCAGCAACTGGGATGTCATGACAAGCAGCCCATATTCAGAAGAATATATCATCTACATACTACAAAATTGTGATGTGAGAAATTTGAAACACACCAGTTCATAGGAAAGGACTTGGTCAAAAAACTAAGGACTGTTTCTGAGCCCTTAAAAAGGCAGACTGTGTCAGTTAAGAAACCTGCTCACGAGGGTTTTCAAGTGCAATAACAAACTGAGAATTCATAAGTAAAGGAATACAAAAGAAGGCATCTTTTAAATCTAACACTGAAAACCAACTGGCATCTTCTGGGATCTGAGAAAGGAGAGTGTTTTAGGCATTTGCCACTGTGTAGATTGGCACTACTGCCTCAACTCCTAAAATTGGAGCATTTCATAGGCTACTATAGACTTTAGATAAACTTTGTGTCCCTAAACTATTGATTATAAGCAATAATCCTCTCTTAACTTAAGGTCTTAGAGGTTATTGTCTCTGATGATCAAAAATAGTAGGATATTTCAGATATATTTGCACTAGGGAAGTTCTTATTGCTCCATCTATCTACATTCAGTTTCCCAGACATCCAGATTTATTGCTGTCTCCATGAGAGGGATGTAGCATACCTGACCTTGGTATGTATATTACATTATTCAAACAAGATAAAATATCTCTCCCCAGGAGAAGAACTGGACTTTCAGGCATAATTAAAAAGGGATGAGTGGAAAGAAAGCCATCCCAATTATAGTCTAACAGCTGTGAGAAACAGTGAGTTATCACTTCTCCAAAGATTTCTTTCACTGAAGTATGATGGCTGGAAGGAAGGCAAGACTTGAAAAGAAGGACCAAGAGACAGTGCCAATGTCCAGCAGCAACCTGGTTTGTTTTCCTTCTGTAGTCCTGATTAAGCAGAGCTGCTCATTATAGATGAGCCTAGCCAGAGGGAGAAGGCAGAGTGCCCTAGGGCCCAGAATATTGCTAGAACACCTGTTAAGATGGGTCTGGGGAGAGGGGGCTTGCGCATTAGCCCAGATGTTTAAGCGCCTGCTGGGACAAACCCAGTTGGGTACAGGGGACCGTGGTTCTATCCCCAGCTCCCCATGCCTTACCAGACCCACCCTTAAGGCAGCCTGAGCCAGCCAAAATAAGATGGGTCTGAGCCTTGGAGCCTTCCCTCAGGAGGCAGCCCCACTTCCGGTGCTCATCTGTGCAATCAGAACATGGCTCAGGGGCCTCTGATTGCAGTTCTTTCTAAGGTGGCTTGCCTTCCACACTGACAGCAGGTAAGCTTAGTTGCCAAGCTCTTCTTGGATCCCTGTATCAGACTTAGGCTCTAGTCCTTTAAAGCTGCAGCCAAGGCAGCCACTTTCTCTTGGTCTCTTTGATTTCTCCCCTTGGCCTCATGAGGGCAATTCTTACTGAAGTATCAAATGAGCTATCTTTTGTAGCTTTTTCCTAATATCTGGGGCTGACTGGGTAAAAATCTGGTCTTTAAGAATAATCTGTCCTTCTATGGAATAAGGAGTCAGGGGTGTATGTTTCATCAGTGCCTATTGTAAATGATATAAGAAGGCAGAGGGGTTCCAATCTTTCTCCTAGAGAGAAAATAAGTGACTTAAAATAATTGAAGTGTCTAGTTCTTGCCTTCTTAGACTTTCAAGAATACATGTCTGTAGGTGTCTCCCATGCCAGTCTCTTGTCTGGTCAGTAGGTGAGTAGGGATCTTGTGTAGGCACTCTTTGGAATCCCATAGGAAATGGCTGCTCCCGTGGCTGCCTGCCTTCTGGCCTGTTAAAATTAACAATATGATATTCACCTCAAAATACACTAGCAGCTTCTAATACTGCCTATCACTCATTAGAAGTTAATATTTCATTTAAGAAAATTCAAGCCCAGAAATAGCGGATGAGGCTTTGATCAAGCTTGCCTGGGAAACCCTGAGGTTCCAAATGGCAAGGGTGGGAAGTCTTGGATAATGGATGGATCTGATTGTGCCGTAAGGGCCAGAGTGTTCCTGTGGCTTACATTTACATTTTTAACACAAGTAAGGATTATCTTTCTATGCAAAGAAATCCTAAACATACAGTAATTCTAGCAATTTTCCCTCTCACAGTACAATTCTAGTTGTAAAACAGGATCATAATCTGTACTTCCCTCTGCATTCCATTTTGCCTCTAGGGGATAGACAGACGATGCACAGGTGCAGAAAAATATTAAACAACTCTTTCTCAAAATATGAGTATGGAACAATTTCTAGTGCTTAAGAATACATTCCAATGAAGGAAGAGAATTTGACACTGTGTTTCTCATCGGAAATACAAGTGAAAAATTGGCATCCCTTTCAATTTCTACTTGACTTCTATTTCTTCTGAAGATGCCCCGGAGATGACCTGCTCAGGAACAAGTGGTTACCATCTGGAAGTAACAAGAAGATAGGTCAGGTTGGCCTAGCCACTCTTACTGACTTGTGCCCCCACCTTCCCTGGAAACTTATACTCCTAACTGTAGCCTGTGTTTCCAAAAGCACAGGATACCACTGACTGAAGATGTAACAGTCATATTTAAAGAAGAAAGCAGCCAGCCAGATAGCTCAGTGAACTAAAGTGCCTGCTCAGGCAGAGCATAGCAGCCAGGGTTCCATCCCCAGCATGCTGTGCCGACCCCGCCCCTGGGGTGCACTGAGAAGCTACTGAGACTGGGCATGGTGGCATACACCTGTAATTCCAGCACTTGGGAGGCTGAAAACAGGAGAATCAATATGAATCCCATCTATGGAGTGAGACCACGTAGACCCTGTAGACCCTATCCTAAATAAATAAAATAAATAAATAAAAATAAAGAAGGAAGCACTACAAGCAAAATTAAACCCATAATCAGGAGGCCTGGACCACTGCTTTTCTGATTCTTTGAGAGTGAGGGAAAAAAAGATCAAAGGGCAAATTGGAAGTAGTTGGAGCACTTGGCAGCCTGCGAAGGAGTTTGCCACTAAGAGTCAAGTAACGGCTCAGAAAAATCTTGCCGTGGACCTTACGGTGAAGAGGCCTCCAAGACATTTGTGTTATCCACTAATTACCTAGACAATCTTACTTAGCAGCAAGACAAGGCTAAGTTTTATTCAAAATCCACTCTATAATTCCTATGTCTCTATCTCTGCAACACACTTAGGAAGCTCACGGGTTAAACTTAAACCCATCATTGAGCAACCACAATTCACAGGTTAGTAAAGGCACATGAAAGAATGAAAGAAGAGAAAGGTGAACTGAAACACCTTCCTACTCCTAATTAGCATATGTGAGGCACAAGTGTAAGTCACTCCTCTGACACGTGTTCTCCCACATGAAAGGCAAACAGTTGTTGCAATCTGCCTGGGCCTGCTCTCTTGGAGAGAGGGGTGGTCTAGCAACAAGGTAGTTTAACTAGCCAAGGAGTTCTAAAGTTAACTCCCAGTGTGTTGAAGAAAAGCTGGGCTTTCTAACTTACTAGTAGAGAGAGAAAACTCCATACTTGTATCTCAACTCTTAATGGGGGCTTAAGAGGGCTCTCATGAAATCCTGGTCACTCTGAGACAGAGGCCTCCAGAAGATCACCGATAGAATTACTTCTCACCTCACTGAAGCAGGTAGGAATGATAGATATTTGGAGATTTTTCTGTTGGTGACCCAGTCAGGCTACTGGAATCCAGCTTTTACTGAGGAAGCTTTTGGTACCTACAGAAAGTCACCCTGGCCAAGACCTCTCAGTTGTCCTCTCAGTTTTCACTGGTTCCACACAACCAGGGATTTGTCTCCTGAAAGGAATACAGCTGCCTATCTAGCCAATATTCTCACTTATGTGGGGACTCAACCAGATGGTACTAGGAAAACCTGTCTTCTGCTTTCAGAGTGGTAGCTGCTCTAAGAGTAACTAGCTGGCAGAGTAACTACTGTTGGAGTTCTATAAGAAGCAGATAAAGGTTATTAGATGTTGGATAGGACTGGACAGAAATATAATCAGAAACAGAAGTCTTTTCTTCTCATGCTTGTGGTGAGTGAGTGAAACAACTTCCCTGTGAGTTGTCACCCTCAAGTCTGAGAAGGCAAGAATGGGGATCTCAAGAGCCAAAGTGTTTCCTCACCAGCAGATCAGACCAGAAAGAAAAGTGAGGCAGAACAGGCTCAATAGTCCCTGTAGAGTGTAGAGGGATGATCAGGCCAGACCATCCTGGTGAAACCAGTCTCCCAAATCTTAAGAATGGCTGCTGGCTTAGTGCCCTTTAACTGGCAGTTCGGTGCATCCATCAGGGGATGAGAATTTTGATTGTTTACAAGATTTGGCTATGAAAAGTTGTGCTCCTATAAACATGAGTGCACCTATATCACTGTGGTATAATGTTTTCAGTTCTTTTGGAAAAATACCCAGAAAGGGAATAACTGGGTTGAATGGGCCCTCATTCCTAGTTTTTTGAGGAGTCTCCACACTGATTTCCACAGTGGTTGTACCAATCTATACTCCCACCAACAGCAGAGAAGGATTCATTTGGCCCTACACCCTCTGCAGCATTTGTTATTAGCTGATTTCTTTATGACAGCCATTCTTTCTGGGGTGAGATGGTATCTCAGTGCTATTTTAATTTGTATTTCTCAACGACCAGTGCTATGGAGCATTTTTTTTCAAGCAATTAATTGGAATTCCTCCCAAGAAAAAGGGGGAATTCATCTTAGATGCCCATTTTTGGATTGGGTCTTTGGATGCAACTAGAGGCTATACTCATAAGTGAAATAAATCACACCCACATGTGAAAATACATATTGTCTCCCTAGTGTCAGAACCTAAAGAATAAATAAAATCTGAGAGATATTACCAAAAAAAATCTCAGAGGTATAATGGGTATAATAAAATGGAAAGAAA
>NW_004524707.1:4732406-4733922 GCF_000260255.1 Octodon degus
GTCCCTGTACTTGCCAAAGCAGGCACTTAGTCCACTTAGGCATTTAGCTCTCTTGCTAGCCTTTGAACTAAATTTTATGAAAAGACCCACTTAATACCATTTCATATCAAATTTCTCTAGTGGACTCTTTAACTTTATTTTTCCCAGAGTGGCTGTCAAACAAGTCAAACAGGTCAAGTAAGAAGCACTAATAAATTCAGCAACTAGTAAATCCAAATGTAGCATATACAAAATGGGAATACAAGACTTTGCATGCAAAAATAGAAAGTACCACCAAAGAAACATCATAATCTTCCTATGTTCTCAACTTCAATTTATCATCATTTCAGGAAAAAAAAGACAATGCATAAAGGAGACAAGGCATAAGAATTCAATGCATGAGTAAAAAACAAGGATGATAGTTTTTGATTCCCTAAACAAGTCATAATCCAGAATTTCTGAAACAAAAGCAAACTCCCATATCCTTCCAGTTATCTCCATGGGACTACCAAATGATACAGGAATGATAAAAGGACCTCCAAATGGCACAGGAGAAATATTGTAACTCTTAACGTATTAGATGTTAGATGCACCAAGTTTATGTTCCCCAAAACTGAAGAATGAATTCTAAGGAACAACAGAGGTTAAGAGTAGACGTATTGGAGCGCCTGGCTAAGAGGCTGCAGGCACTCAAGGGGGGTGGGCTGCGTGGCTGGCTGAGGTCATCCTTGGGAGAGATGTGCTGCTTTGGTAATTATGTCTTTCCCCAAAATTGTTTCTCTCACATGGGGGCAAATGAAAATACAAGGTTCAACCGGAACCTATAAGGATTGCAAAGTGTGGTCAGGAGGGAGTCGGACTTGGGACTGGAAAGAAACTGAAACTGAGGAATTGAATTCAGGACCACGTACTTGCCAGGCATGGAGTTGGGTCCCCGACACCACCATACTCTGAAAACACATATGTATCCCTTTCAAATAATTTTAGATGTGAAAAGTTACAAAAATCAGCCAATTCTGATATGTCTTTCTCTGAAACCCAAAGGTTAACATTGTCATATTTTATGTTGAAGCTGTGTTCTGTTGTTCAGACAGGGTCCCGGGATTTAGGCTGGCCTCACCTCCTGACGTCCTCCTGCCTCAGCCTGCGGAGTGCTGGCGTTACAGATGTGAGCCATCGCAATGGGCTTAGATCCCCTTTCCTCTAAAATACCTGTGTTTTCCTAAGAAAACAAGGGCATTCTGTTATGTAATCATAATACAGTGATCAAAATCAAGAAACTAATACTGCTATCTGATATAAACATCTTACTCAAATTTGTCCTACTAATGAAGTAATATGGTATACAGTCTTTCTGGGCGCATTTCATTTGGCATTGTGGATTCATTCATGTTGCTATATATGTTCTTATTCTTTTTTTAATTGATAAGTAATATGCCATGATTTGAATTGTAGTACAGTGGGTCTACTTGCCAGTTAATGAACATTTCAGTTGTTTATTTTTGGCTGCTACAAATGAAACTGTTAGGCTACCAAG
>NW_004524707.1:4743464-4756914 GCF_000260255.1 Octodon degus
GGAGTGTTGTGGGGATCGAACCACAGCAACCTGAGCCTGACTGCTTTGTTGAAGCAGCCACTTAAAGAACTGAGCTAAGGGGCAGGCCCCCTGTTCCTATTATTTTTGTTTTGTTTTGTTTTTTCCTCTTTAAAATAAAAAAAGAAAATTTCCAAATAGCCTTTGACTCAACTTCAATAGCTTCTGAATCATCACAGAGATCTACAAAACAGAATACAGTCCCTCCTTACACCATAAAGTGTTTGTCCCTAGAAGCTGTCTCAGCAGTTGCTGAGCAATACCCAATTCACTTAATCAGTTGTCCATTCAGCACTGAGTACCTGCTTTGAGTCAAGTGGTGTCCACTATACCAGAGAACTAAAGCCAGATGACACCAGCTGGGCCTTTTCTTCGCATGGTCACCCACCACAAGCAGAACGCTACTCCATGCAGCAAGTGGGAGTGTAGGCCAGGTAGCATCAGTGACCCTTTCGAACTGTAGCATCCAAAGAGGCTTACCTCTGAGGAATCTGGCTCTTGCTGACCTCATACATGCATTACAGGTTGCTTTAGTTATTTTTCTCTCATTTCTGAGACAAAAACCCAATACCTAAAATTAAAGGGGGAAAGGTTTATTTGCCTCACAGTATATAGAGGTTTCAGTTCATAGTCTGCTGCTCCAAAGCAGGGTGGCACATAGCACAGGAGCAACCATTCAAGGCAGAAAAGAGCAAAAGCAACCAGGGGGTAGGGGATTGTATGGGCTCTTTGTCTCCTGTGTATTATATGCAGGCTACTCACTTTAGGCAAGGTGTAGCACTCACACCCTTAGTCCAAGCCTGGACAACAGCAAACCAATCAGTGGATTGATTTACTAATCACACACCATAATCCCAGGATCGCACCCTATACATTCAGACTTCTCTGAGAAGCCTATAGCCCATGACTGCATGAGGCTTTGGAGGGACATCTAGACACAAACTGGAACACAATTTAGCTGTGGGTAAAGAAGAGGAAGCGAAAGAGCTCCCTGGGTCACATGTCTGCCCTCCTTGTTTGAGGTATGTTGCTGTTGTGGGAGGAGATGAATTACTGCATTTCTAGTTGGGTTTAGGGGAACCCTCTAACAGATTTGGGGTTGTAGCTATTCCCATGCTTGGGTTAGAACCCAAGGTTTGAACATGCTAAGCAAACAGTCTACTACTGAACTACCTCCCCACCCCTGTACAGATTTTTATTTAATTTAACTCATGAGACCATCTCAGCTCATGGTCAAAAGATTATGTGTTTCATAAAACAACTAGTCCTGCCAAATGGCCTATCAATTTTGAGATGTCTGCCTCTTGGAGACATTATGGATCTCTTGCTTAATTTCTAGATCTCCCTTTGATCAACTGAACCCCTTCAAATATGGATAGCAGTGATTTTCCATACCTGTCTGGGTTCCTAGGGTCTCATTCAACCACTACATGTGACATGGAGCCTTTGTTAAAAAAAAAGAAAGACATCCTCTGATACATCTAGCAGGACACAGAGAAAGCCTTGTGGCCTGGGAAAACCACTGGACTTTTGGCCAACAAGGACCTCAGGGGCAGGTGGCATGGCCCTCCCTCTGCTGTCACTCAAACACTGCGTTCATTTGCAATGACCCTGGTCCAGCCCGCTTTCTAGAAACACACATAGTGTCTCCCAGTACTCATTCCTGTGCAGCTGCCTGGAAGCCTAGGAAGCTGATCTACTAAAACTGCAACCCAGATCCAGCACAATTCCTAGTGCCAGACCCCTTCATTTTTCCTTCTTCATCAGCCTCTCCTTGAGCCCAGCATAGACCTCCATTGCTTCCTACCACACTCTCTATTTATTCTTTGTTTTCATAAGGCCTCCAAGTATGATTTTTAATGATATCTCAAATAAATAAGAAGTATACACTGGCACACACACACAAGAAGGAGGGGTAAGGAGGGCTTGGTCTTCAGAAGCACAATGGCTGGCAGAAGAAATGTTTCTATTTCATCTTGGGGAAGGTCACCTTCCTGTCCATAAGAGAAATTGACTTCTCTTAATGCAGCAGAGAAAAAGCCAAAAAGTAAGTTGAATTGTTGACATTAAAAAAAAAAATCAGGTTGGACATAAATATTCTTGGATATACTTGCGGAGGCTCCAGCCAAAGCAGCATCATTACTGATGGCTCAGAGAAGGGCTGGGATGTACTGAGGTGGGCCAGAAGAACAGTAGGAGCCACAGGGAAACCGCAAGGTGTCACTAGAGGTGGTGTGTGGGTGGACCCCACAGACTGTCTACCTCAGAGCACTTACCTCAAGCTCTGCTGCTTTTTCTGGCCTTCTACATTGAATGCCCTGGTGGGGTTCTACTGCAAGCTCCAACAGTCAGCCTGTGAGCTCTTCAGATGTCCTCAGAACACACCTCTTTGAAAAGGCTGCATAAGGTAACAGAGGGAAGTGGAGAGAGGCACACAGAAAGCATTTGCAATAGAGGTTTCTCTCTTAAACTTGAGATTTGAGTTCCCCTCAGTAGTCAGTCCTACAGAGATGTGCACGTTATGCGCCACTAAAAGAGGACTCAACTCCATGGTAAGCTGAGCTAAGATCCAACCCTGCCTGCTACAGGGCTGCTTTTACCCTCAAACGAGCATCATTTCTAACTGCCATAAAAGCACAGGTTAGTAACTTCCTGACCAGTTTTCCAAATCACACAGTCCCTGAGCTGTTTCTCCTGCTTCAAAAGAAGGCTGAAACAACAGGACCGCACTCAGCATGCTCACCACAGTCCTGCTCTCGCTGACCCCCTTCCACACTCCTCCCTTAACACAATGGCTGCTTGAGACTCGAGGCAGCCAAGGAGGCTGAGTTGCCCAGGGAATCTGCTATGCTGCCCACCTGTGCAACCATGAGCCAATGACCAGCGCTGTGGGACCTCAGATTTGTCATTCCTAAGAGGAAGCAAGGCCAGTCCTACTTCTCTCCAAAGTGACCATGACAGTCACACAGGTTCTCAGCCTTCTGGCCTAGTTCCTAGGACTCTTGAGCTAGAGAGAATCTTGGCCAACAGTTGGATCAACCTCCTTCCCATTCTCTTCCACCTTCCTCCCCATCTTCAAAGTGGTGATGCAGCGCTTTGCAAAATATCCTCAAAATGCCCTGCTCCTCAAAAGGCCACAGGATATTCACACACACACACACACACACACACACACACACACACACCCCAGGTTCACAGGGGCAGCCCTGTGCAGCCCCTGGGCTCTGGGCCATTTGTGTCCCTCTCCAGTATTCATCTATGAAGAGAGGAGAAAAGGGTGACTGGTGAGGAAGCACTTACAGAGCATGCACAAATCAGCCTGCCTATAGTCCTCTGCCTTGTGATCAGGCCACTCCCTGAGAAGGGGGAAGAGAAGGCTGCTAATTTCCCTTAGCACAGTCCACAGGCTACCTGGATTCTGTTATTGCCATGCACATGTAGTAGATCCCTTTGCCCTTCAGTGCTGCAGAGCCTCTTGCAGGGTGAGGCCCCTGGTAAGATTACCATTTGCATCAAACTTCAGCTGCCAGCAGGTGCTCCTCCAGCTCTTAGGTAAAAGCTCTTGGGGCTGGAGATTTAGGAGCCCTTTAGACATCAGGGCTTCCAATTTATGGTTCAGAGAAAAGAAACCCTATTAATCTGGCACCTTTTATTTCACTGTAAATCCCAGCTGTATTTAACTCAGCTACCATCAAGGTTTCCCCCTATCTGCCAACAGCAGGCCCATAATACAAAGCTTGCCAGTTCACAGAGAAATGAAGATCCTGCTTAGTATTCCAAGGGTGGCCCCTTCCAGGGGCTTTCCTTCTGATGTGCCCCAGCATGCTCATTTAGAAGGCTGCAGAGCATCCTTCCACCATGTGCTTGGGGACAGATGGCCGGTTCCCTGCCACTTAATGAAGAGCTAAGATAGGCCTGTGTGTTTTGGCCACATGGTGACCCCTGCCTCTCAGGAAACCCAGGGAATAAAAATAATCCCCAACATAATGGGCCCCAATGGCTGAAATAGGCCCAGAAAAAGACAGAAGGAAAATGTCTGTTTTTCTGTCTTTATGCATGCATGTACGTATGTGTTCAGTGAGCTTCTCCCGTGGGCAAGACATTTTTACCTACTCTTTCCTATAAAATACCTCCCTACAGGGTTCTATGCTATTCTTTCTATTTAACAAAGGAAGAAAATAAAGCCCAGATGAACATGAGTAGTAAGACACAAGTAGACCCCAAATTGGAAGTTCTGGCTAAAAAGACTATTTGGAATCAGTAAGCATTTACTAAAGACCTGCTTCTATGTGCTGGACACTGTGCTCAAGTTTTATCTTATGGTTTAAATCTAAAATGTCCCCAGAGTTCTCCTGTGGGTAGAAGGTGATTGTGTCACAGGGCACTATGTTCATCAGCATATTCACCCACGGATGAGTTCACAGGGGACTGTGCTGTCAGGAGGCTGGCCTGGCTGGAGCTGGTCACTGCAGGGGTGCCCCGGCAGACTGCATCCTTGTCCCCAGCTCCCTCCCTTCCCTCTATTGCTTGGCTTCCATGGTTGAGCACCTTTTCTTTCACCATGCCTTTTCACCATACCCTTTCTGCCTTGGACTCTGCCAACCGTGGATGGCAATGTGAGCCAAGGTAACTGTCCTTCGAGGTGTGTCAGGTATCGTGCCTCAGTAGCAGGAAAGCGACCACCAAGATGTGCTCCCAAGGAAAGAGACAGCAATGAAGAAATAAATAAGGAAATATGTCAGAGTGAGCACATGCTCCATAGAGTGTGAATGTAGGATCTCATGAGAGAAAAGGCTGAGTTAGACTGAGGAGTCACAGAAGGTCTCTACAGCGTAGTGACCTGTCACCCAGGGGGACAACAGCAATTTTGATTTTGCGCATCAAAAAGTTGATATTGAAAATTTTGATGCTTGTTCTCAACAATAAATATTAAAAATTCAGTACTTTGTTTTTTATATTTTTCTTAATATATACTCATTAATATAATAAAATTCATAAATTAAAATTAATAACTCATCAATAAAATATTCTAATGAATAAACATTTGTATTATACACTCACAATAATGCTCTTTTTTACCAAAATCTGATAGAATTGAAGAAAACAGGAATTCAATGTTGAAAACTCTAACAGATGAAATGGTACAAGGTGGTACAAAATATAAGTAAAATGCTCTGAATTCACCAGTCTGAGTGTGGCTGCTACAGTTTTCAACACTGAACGGCAGCCCTGGCATTCCATCTAGTGGGTTTCACTCTTGCCAAGACCTTCACTATGTTTTCAGACATACCTCTAACATCAGATCATTTCATTTGATTGTGTCACCATTTTGTACCATTTCTATTAGTCAAATATGTATCTACATTGCTGCTTTCTACATCGTCTGAATCCAAGAGGTCTGTATGCTTCTGCATCTGTATCAGTCAATTCTTGCTCTATTTCACTGTCACAGGAACTTTGGGTCACATGGCCAACATCAAAGTCATTGCCATAATCATCCATTTACAAATGATGTGATGATTCACTTTTGACCGCCTCTAAAGCTTATAAACCTGGTTTTTTGTTGCTGTTGTTGTTGTTTTCGTTTTTTGTATTTTAGGGAATGGCCTACAGGGTGTTCAGGGTCTCACTACTAGATTAGACTCGTAGTGATCTGCCTGTTTACAGCCTCCCAAGAGGTGGAATTACAGGTGCACGCCACCACGCCCAGTTTCAGTTACTGTCTCTGCGTGCTCTGGGAGTGGGGCTGGCAAGGCAGGCCCAAGGATTGAACCCCCGGCCCCTGTGCCTGCTTGCAGGCACTTTAATCCACTGAGCTATTTGGCTGGCCCTAAAAGAAAATCTTTTTTAAAACAAATTATAAATGCACAGAAATTTAGCAACGAGGATTTAATGAGTAAAACTCACCTACTACTGCTTTGAATCTCCTGTACATACCTTGTTCATCTGCCAAGTGGGTGAATGCACAAATGGGTGTTTGCTCTCTCCAAGCTTGGATACTATAAGTCATGTTTACATTCCATTTGTGGTAAAATATATGGCTAGAGAAGAGGAGTGTGGCGTAGGTGTATATTACCCCTGTGGTGCTCAGGTAGACATACGCAAAACCTGTTAGATGGAGACTTATATGGATAAAAATCCTACTTTGACATTTTTGCACACATGTAAACCTTGCCATTTTCTCATACCAAGTGGATAAGCACCAAGATTGCTTCCTGCATCCCCCCAGGTGCAGCTTCTGAATTGCACAGTCATCTATCGCAATGCTAAAGTACAAATTTACTGTAGGAAAGTATGGAATGGGTTGAAGTAACCCAGTGTTGTGTGCTGTAACTAAGAGGCCTGAGGACAACAAAAAGACAGCCCACACAAATGGAGAGCAGAAGAGACAAGAATGGTTACCGAGAGGGCATTGTGCAGCTGGCCATGTATGGGAAAGAGAAGAAGCTCAGTGGAGGAAGCTGGAAAAGTGTGAGCCAGGTGGAGAACCCTACCCAGGAGTCAAGGAGAGGAGCTTTGTGTCTATTTGAAGAGCAATAAGAAACCACTGGAAGTGTGTAAGTGCACCCAGCATGAGCTTTTTGATTGAAAAAAAAAAAAAAGTCACTGGTCCATGTGGCTTACATGGGTGTGGTAGACATGGTCACTTTCCTGGTTAATAGTTTCAGAGGAATTCTCGCAAATAGCCAAGTGGGCCAACTCCTCTCTGGGGCCACCTAAGTCTTGGCTCCAGAAATTCTTGCCGGCAAGCATTCCATCAGGCAAGGAAATCTCCAAAGTCTTGAAAATAAAAAAGGTAAGAATCTGCTAGGCCTGTGTTAGCTCCGACATTTCAGCATCAGTTGACAACATAAGTTGTTCCAAGCTCATGCCCCAAAACATGGATGCGCTGATAAGGAAGGATGCAGAAAAGGACAGATTCAGATCATATGCTGCTCTAGGAATCCCTTAAAGTCCAATAGCCCACCTAACTCCCAAACCTTACTGTGGTGTTTTTTAAACCATTAGGAAATTAAATAAGTAATTTCTCATCTCTTGATACAGGCTGACAGTCATAAATAAGTTCAAACTCAGGCATTGGAGAGTAATGAAAGGTATAGTTCTCCTTCTATCTTACGGGGCATCCATACATCTTCAATGGCTTTCAGGTTTGCTTAGAAACAATATGGAGACCACTGGCCCATCTGCAGAAGACCTACTAAGAACATCCCTAGTTCGCTGGCAGAGCCAGGGGTGGGCACCAGTGAGCATGGTGGTGTCCTGGTGCTCAGCAACTCCTGTGGCCATCTGAAAGCCCATGGGTCTCTGTCTGATGGTGTGGGTGAAACCCTTCCTGGAAAGTGCTTGATGTATTTTGTCACCAAAAGCCTTTCAAGAAGCTGGAAATCCTGAGAGCCTTTGCTTTGTGGAGATGAAGAACTAGAGACTGAAGTTTAGTGACCTGAGAAGGATCATAAGCCACTCAGGTAAAAAGCTTGGATTGGAATCAGGTACTCGGATTTCAAAGCTTTGAGTTTTTTCAATGATAATAATCAGCTGACCCCAAAATGGGTAGTGAGGGCCCCTTTTACAGCCCTAGGAATCCCTGCTGGCAGAGAAGCTATTGGGAAAGCATCATACATAAAATAAAACACTGTGTTCTGGGAGGAACTTAATTAATCTGATTTATCTCACTGTGCACAAGGAACTACCAAGGTCCTCACGGTACAAGGAGTTTAGTTTTATTGTGCTCTCCCTGAGGCAGGTTTTAAAAAGTTATAAAAGACTGGATTTTTATCTCTAGCTGTCCAGCCCGTTGGCTGAACAGTCTCCTGATCATGCTGACTGTGCCCCCAGCAGCATGTGGAAGGGAGGGACTCAAGCTGCTTTTCAATGTGGGGAGAATGAGAAAGAAAGGATGGGGGGCTTAGGGTGGGATTGCTGTTTGTTCCTGAGCCAAGTGTGCTTGTTCTGCTCCAGGCCCTTCTGGGAGGGGGTGGAATCAGCTTGCAGGTGTTTCAAAGAAAAATCATAACTGATTGGCAAGTCTGAATCCATCCAAGATGGGGTGAATCCTAGGGTGGGACTGAGAGGCAACAGAGATTTTTAACACCTTCCATGGTACATGTTCCTGCCTTGGAAAATTAGTGACTCTTGAACACTGAAATTGATTGACTGATTGATTGACTGATTGATTGATTGATTGATTGATTTGGTACAGGGTCTCACTATTCAGCTATGACTCATAGTGATCCTCCTGTCTCAGCCTCCCCAGTGCTGGGATTACAGGTGCATGCCACCACACTTGGTGTTGGTGGCTGGCATGGCAGCATAACATGTGGTAGTGGGCACTGAACAGTCTACCTTGCACTTGCCAGGCAGGCACTTAAGTCACCGAGATATTTCCCTGACCCTGAAGTAGATTTTTAAAAACATATTGAATTTTATTTAAAATCAAGATTCCTAGAACCAACCCCAAAGACTCTGATTCAGGAGGCTTGGGGAGGAACAGGAGAATCTGGCCTTTAGCCAAAGCCCCAGGTATTCTCATAAGTTGCTCCACTCAGTCATCTTCAGGTAAAATATTTGACTGCCTGGACTAGAGAGATCCAGGTCCAGGATCTTGAGACTCCTCTCCTCATAAGACTTTGCCTAGACAGAAAGGAGAACCCAACCACTCCCATAACTCTTCTCCATTTCAGGAGTAGATCAGCTGTCCAGCCATGTCCAGGACACTCCCATTTCCCTGCCTCTGACTGCCACTTACAAGGTAGCTGCTCATGGATTTATAGGATGTGTAGGAAGAATGAGGCCAGGGCTGAGCAATCATCTGGAAAGATGGAGACGTGCTCTCCAAGGCCTGCGGTGAGCTTGACAGGAAAGGTAGATTGCACAGGTAAGCCCGCCCATTGACACCTAGATTGAGAAGCTTTGGTTGAACAGGGCTGAGGAGGAGCTCCACATGTACAGCAACGTGATGCTGAGGCTGTGGAGCCACACACATCATGCACATGAGCAATGAGATTGTCCAACAGTGGTAAGAAGTGGCAGGCCAGAGAAGGCCCTAAGCCAGATGCTGCATACCTCAGTGAAGGGGTGGTCCCAACCAGCATGCATGTGGATAACAGGCTGGGAGCATCAAGGGCTGGTGCAGGAATGAGACTGACCCAGAATGCGTGAAGCAGGAGCGAATGGTGAGGTGATGTTGATGTTCATCTGGCCTTCAGGCTGGAGCTACAGGAATGGCAGGAAGAGGAAGGAAAATGAGTAATTTCCCAGGACAGAGATGCAAGAAGTGCTGTGAAGTGGAAGCTGCAGGTGGTCATCCCAGCATCAGGCCACCACGCAGGACTGTGCGTATCCAGGTTCTGGCCATGCAACTCGAGCAGCTCCTTTTCTCTCCCTGTGCCTTCTTCCTCAGCTCCTTTTGCCTCTTGCCGGGGGTTATGAAATGGAGATAAATGTGATGCCTACATTATAAGATTTGATAAATTAATGTAAGCGTTTGATAAATGAAGGTATGCTGGGTGGTTACACAGTGCCTGACACATACAGAGTACTCAATAAATGTTAACTATTATTACTAATATTAATTTTTAAAACTAATGCACAGACAGAATAATCTAGAAAGGGTTTGGATGTGAGGAAAAATGACTTGGCAATTTTAACAGAGACTGATTCAGTGCCCATCCCTCCCAGTTCCTCTTCCTGAGCACAGTAAAGGAGACTGACAGTAGTCAGTCTCCTTGACTACTCATTAGCTCTTTTGTAAGCCAAGCCCTTTCTGTAAAGTAACTCTGAATGTTTTCTGAGGTACAAGAAAGCAGACAAAGGAGCAATAAGAGCTAAACAAATGTAAATAGAAAAGTGTTTTTATTTTTTCTCCCAAACTAGAAATCAAATTCAAGACCATGACTGTTTCCTTCCTTCCAGGTGAGCAAGGTTCTGGTCTGCAGATCACTAAGGAGATGAGAGTTGTAGTTTTCATGGCTTCTGTGTCCTAGACCATGGTCGGCTGGCTTTACTGCTTTAGGCCTATGTGGGAGAAAGGAAGAGGAAGAGGTGTAAGAGGAAATTTCTTACCTCATGGTGCCCAGGAAGCAAAGATCAATAAAAAGAACCAAAGAGGAAGAGGCTAGCTCCAGATATAGTAGCCAATATCATGGTCCCATAATCCACTTCCTCCAACTAGGCCTCACTTGCGGTTTTAACCACCTCCCAACAACACTATCAGATGAGGACCACATATTCAAGCCTGTTGTACTCAGGGCTTGCATGGGCCACAATATAATATAGGGCACATAATCTATAGGATTACTTTATAATATTGACCCAAAGCGTCAAATACAAAAGAGTGCAGATCTGTCCACCCACTAGAAAACCAAAGAATCCAGCTGAGGGCCTGAATCCCATGGTAATGCCATGCGGAAGTCTAGCTGAGGACCTAGAGCCCATGACAATATTTCATGTATGTCTGTTTCACAAATATATGCCAGGAATGCCCAAAGGTCAGTCGTAGAAGCTAGAAAATCCGTACCAGCAAGATGAAGAATCTGTGCTAGCAGGCTGAGGGATCTGCACTGGAGCCAGGGAGCAACACTTCAGGTGTGAACCAGAGCTCTCTTGAAAAGTACCACAGCCATCTTCAGCAAAAGGGAGGTCCAGAGCTCCTCTGATGATCATAACAGCTGAGTTCATATCAGGAAAGCCAGCATGACAAGCTTCTCCAGGAGAACCAACAGCTCCTTAACAGCATCACTTCTCCAATTCTGCCTCTTATGCTGCTGGCAATAATCCTCAGGCAGGCTTCCCACACCAAGCACCACACTGGTACAGTTCTGCAAGGTCTTACAAATTGACCACCAGTTGGCATTCCACCACAGAGCCCTTATGATTTAATCAACTCTCAAGTGCCCAATTCCTACACATGAGATTTTGTGGGGCTCTTTTAAATTTAAACCATAACAGGTTTGATGGCAGACCAACCACTCAGACAAGGTCTCCATCTCCCTGGAAGTTTATCATTAAAATTGCCTATAGCAAGAAGGAAAGTGCTATATAAAAGTGATAGAGATATGATTTCTGTGTCCCTTTCACCAACTCCTGGGTTGGCTTAATCTGGGTAGCCCTTGTGCAAGAGGTCTCAGGTTTTTTATCTTTACAATGGGATATCACACCTCTTGGTAAGACTCAACTGAAAAGTGTATGTGATTTTTAAGACCCAGGTGCTCAAGCTCCTGGGTGTTCCCTGACTATCGTAAATGAACCCCACTCCACCTTGCTCTCCAGTCCTTAATCAGCCTGATTGACAGGGCATCCTGCAATCTGCTCTGCTACATTAGTCTAAGGTATAGTCTGAGTACCAGTAGCACCGGTATCCACAGAATGCTTGTTAAATGCAGCACTGGCCCAAACCTTTACCTATAAACCAGAATCTGAATGATAACACCTCTCCTAGAAGATGCAATGTGCAGTGAAGTTGGGATGAGCTGGACTTAGTGTTCCCAGCTACAGCCTACTGCAATGTGCTGGCTCTGTGGTAGGCACAGGAGCTACACAACAGAGCTCCCAGAACAGAAAGAGGGCTACGTGTGGAAAATTCTGTTGAACAGAATACAGACTAATAAGAAGTAACAGTGAGGAACCCCAGGACAAGTTTAAGAACTAGAACATGAGACGCTTGCTGTGATGTTGGAGGCCTGCAGGTACCTGGGAAGGGTTAAGTTGGTATGAGCAGCTGAATTGAGCTCCACAAAAGAAGCCCTGCTTGGGCTTGACATTGTCAGATGAGTAAGAACAGCGGGTGGAGCAGCAAGAGGGTGAAGTGCTTGGCCAAGGGATAGGAATGATGGACAAGACAGTCGCCACAGCAAGCAGCCTGACTCGCTCTTGGCTGGAGACTGAGCTCTCCTCTCCTAGGCACTCTGCCAACTATCACTGTGGGCCTTGGGCACGCCACTGCTCCTATATGGGCCTCATCTTGCCCTAAAGCTTGTGAATCGGATCATTACTTGGAGACTTTCAAAAGGTAAGGAGTTCTCCTGATCTTTAGCAATAACCAAAGGAAGAGGACAGACTTGGGATCCTGCTCTGGAACTTCTGCCAACTGTGTTCATTTCCTGTGTTGAGCATCTGCTTAGCTTTCGATGGAGGAGAAAGAGAGTGGAATGGAGGGAATTCCACATGTTCATGTTGAGGACCAGAATATATCACCCCAAGTAGGATTATGAAGGGGTTCAGGCCACCCCAAATTAAGCCACTTTCATTTACTGATCATTTTGAGTTGAAGACACTTGAAAAACCACAAATACAAGGAAAGACTTTCTGTAAACTCCACTAATCTGCCTAAGACAGAGCCACCAAAAGAACGCAGGTGTCATAAATCCCTTCCCAGAAGGCAGGCAAGAGTGTAAGAGAGGCAACAAGAAGTCACACCACCCCCACAGAAACCTTGTGCAAACTATCATGTCTCCCATCTTCTCCTGGAGGCCCATTCTTCTTTCTGGAAATTCATCTGTTCTCCCTTACATGGCCCACACCCTATGTCTTTGTTTACTAGGACAGTATATAGTTCTTAAATCTCACCACTTTGGAGGGGGATGTTTGTTTTTCCCCTATGATGTCCCATGCATGTGATACTAAAAGTAATAAACACGTATGCCTGTTCTGCTGTTGATTTCACTGTTTTCCACTTACTTCACAGTCTAGCTATGGAACCTGGAAGTCTTTCTTCCCTGTTGTAGTGAAGATTTACAAGAGAAATGATTAATACATGACACATAACTTATAGGATTATTTTATAATATTCACCGAAAGCATCAAGTCCAGAAGAGTTCAGGAGACACACACACTAGAGACCCGAAGGATTCAGCTATGGGCTTGGTTCCCACGGTAATGTCCTACAAAAGTTCAGCTGAATACCTAGAGCCCATGGCAATGTCCTCCATGAGTCCAGCTGGAGGCAATGTCTCATGCAGGTCTGCAAATGATCCACACTGGCATGGCCCAAGGTCAGTGGTAGAAACTAGAAAGTCTGTGCCAGCATCATGAAGGATCTGTGCTGGCAGGCTGAGGGACCTGCACCAGAGCAGAACGCAACATTCAAAGTAAAGACCAGAGCTCCCCTGAAAAGTATCACAGCCCGCAAAGACCTGAGCTGCTCCAATGAAGAGAATCGCTGGATTCATATCAGGCAAGCCAGCATGACAACCTTCTCCAGGAGAACAAATAGCACTCCACATTCCCCCCCAGTTCTCCTTCTATGCTGCTGCCAGCAATCCTCAGGCAGGCCTTCCACCCCCAGGATCATGCTGATTCAGTTCAGCTGGGTGTTACAAGTTGCTCATTAGTTAATCCACCACAAGTACTGCTACAGTACTAGCAGTAGGTTTTGCTGAAGACAGGCCAGGGTGCAGGCACAGAGAGCTGGTAACACCGAGCCAGCCTAACTTTC
>NW_004524707.1:4757169-4772944 GCF_000260255.1 Octodon degus
GAGAGAGAGAGAGAGAGAGAGAGAGAGAGAGAGAGAGAGAGAGAGAACGAGAACTAGAGTCCAGGTCACCCTGTGTCACTGTTTACAAATGGAATCCAGTCCTAGTCACATCAGAAGGAGGCCAGAAGCAGGAAGCACCCACTACAGAAAGAGCTCTTGAAGAAACAAGGGATATAAGCAGAATTCTCCTAGAAGGGCAAATGGTATAGGCAAGCTTGCACAGCAGACCTGCAACAGGGGTCAAGTATCCCCATCCCATGACCCAAACTCCCTGGCTTGCAGGCACAGAGGAAAGCCAAGGAGGAGGATGCATCAGTAGACTGCAGGAAGGAGGGAGAAACCATAGAGCCAGATTGCCAGGACTGAGAGTGTCCCAGAGATTCAAGGGCCACTTTTGAAACGGACAATCCTGGACAAAACAGGATGAGTTGTCACCTCATGAGAAAATAAAAGAGAAAAGCGAAGGAAGAAAGTTCTTCCTGTAGGGAGATGATTCTAGTTAGCTTCTAGCACACATTCGCAAATAAGGTCCAGACCAATTAGCTCAATCCATACTATGGTTCTCCTGCATCCTGGGCAAACGGGCTGTCAGTGGATAGGGGGAACTGGTGCTCAGGGGTACTCAGAACACCCTGGGAGAAGAGAAGTAGTGATGTGAGGCTCTGTCAGCCTGATAGCAGAGGCTTCCTCAAACTATATAGCCACATCTACAATTTTCATTTATAGATTTTCTTTCCTAAATATCCGCATGCAACAAGCAAAATATAAAAAAGAAATAAAAATGACACACACCTGTAATCCCAGCACTAAGGAAGCTGAGGCAGGATTATTATGAGTTCAAGGCCACTCTAGGCTACAAAGTGACTCAAAAAGACAGAAGAAGGAAAAGAGAAGGAGAAGAAGAAGGAGAAATAAAAAGATGAAGAGAATAACATATAGAGCATGGTGGCACTCCCTGTAATCCCAGCACTACAGGAGGCTGAGATAGGAAGTTTACACATTCAAAGACAGGCCTAGGCAATTTAACATTTAACAAGACCTTGTCTCTACATTTACAAAAAAATTTAAGGGCTGTGGACATAGCTCAATGTGAATGCCTAGGGTTCAATCCCCAGTGCTGAAGAAATCAAACAGAACAAAACAAGCATAGAGTCTGCAAGGCTCTGCTGCATCCAGCAATCCTTTATAAAGGGAAGAAGAAACCTTCACTGGAACTCTTGGACCGATCTCCTGGCCCAAGGGTCTGAGCCACCACAATCCTCAGCCTCATGGGTCCCTGGGGCTCAGAACCCGAGGCCCTGTCTAGAGAGAAGCTTCTCCTCCTCTCCTGACTTCTTCTCTCTTGACCTTCACCCCCCCCTTGCCACAAATCACACATGGGGTATTCTCAAGGGTGCATGGAAAATGTCCCTTACTCCTACTAACCTCCCCAGGTCCTCCCGAAGTCCCCCATTGCAGCCCTCTCACAGTAAATCAGGGTCACTGATTTTATTTTTGTCCTCCTCTCCTTGCAACTGATTTCCTTCCAAGCAGACCCCATGCCCTGCTCAGTTTTGAAACCCTAGTGCCAAAGAAAATGCCTGGTGTGGAGGAGCTCCTCATGCATGCAATGCCTAGCCAGAAAGCTAATTAATTAGTTAATGAGCTCATCAGTGATGATCAGCATGATCTTTCACTTTTGAGTCAAGCATCTAACAAGTACTAAATCCTGTGACCCAGCCCTTTTTGAATTTTTAATCTCTTAGTCACTAAGACAAATCTGTCCATGGAGAAAAGGAGAGAGAGAGAGAGAGAGAGAGAGAGAGAGAGAGAGAGAGAGAGAGAGAGTCACCTGAAGGAGCTGTCACTGTGACCAGCTCTAAGGGAAGCACAGGGCCATATGGAAGGGGGCACAGACACCTGTGGAAGTAACGACCAGCCTACTGATCCTGCATCCACTCTCACCTGGTTGCCATGGTTCTCAAAGAAGGAAAACAAACTGATCCAGGAAAAAGACCAACTGCTGCGCTCCACTCAGCTCAATAAAAAACACACTGGATGGAATACACTGGCTCTAGGAACACTTGCTTGACTCTTGACTATAATCCCGTCCTGCAAAGAAGGCCCTTGAGGAGGTGGAGGTGGGTGGGGCCGGGTCTCTGTTCCACAGCTACAGGTCTGCAGTCCCCTGAGCCTCCCTTAGCTCCTCCGAAAGCTTGGCCCTCCAGTTCCCCCAGGGAGCCGGTGAAACGACAGAGGCTACAAGTTTTGAGCTCTTTCAAAGAGGCTCCCTGGAAAAAATCAAAGCACAGACTTTTCTGTCTTGAAATGACTCCAAGAGCACCCAGACATTTATTTTAGAAAAGCTACTAAATGGATTTAAAGTTTATGAACCCAAAAGCTAATGTGCTTTCCTCCAGAAAGAGCCAGGCGTTGTGTAGAAAGTCAAAGATTCAGTGGGAAGTCTGCTGGTAAATGAGGCTTCTCTTCTGTAATGGGCAAGCATTTCATTTCTAGACCAACACTGCCCAAAGTTCTTTTGTTCTGAAATTTAAAATAAGAGAGGCCTAATGTTTCACTGACCCCCTGTGGGCAGAAGGAAGAAGTGCGTTTGCATTTGGATACAGATGGGATTTCCTGCTGTGAGCTAGGGGACGACTTGATCTTTTAAAATTTTAACTACCTGAAGGAAAACTGTGAAGTCAGATTCCACATGTTCTTCAATGCCTGGTCCCGGGACCCTTCCAGCTCTGGCAGTAAGTTCCCTGCATGATCTAACTGGCCTTTAGGTCCGTTTCATAATTACAAGGCCGACAGGACACGACAGGCATCATTACAGAAGCCAATTGAAACCCGGTTCATGAGTCCCACTCCCAGCCAGACCCCAAGCTGGTGGAGCTCTGGTGGACCCAAGGGTCTGCGCTGCTCTGCTAAGCAAGTGATTCTGAGTGGAATGCGAGTAGGCCTGCGGATCTCTCTTTGAGCAACATGAACTTGCCCAACCCCTCATCTGATAAATGAGGAAATTACAGCACAGACAGATTAAATGCTTGGCTCAAACTCATACAGCTAATTAGGAACAGATCTGGAGTCCAACAGTAGTTTCTGACTCAGTCTTATTCCGTCATTTGCAATAAAAATAGTTGCCATTTATAGGGCATTTATTATTCATTGGGCCCTGCACTACATAGCTGCTGTATTTAATTCTTCCATCAACTCTGTGAAGAGGACATGTAGCATCAGTAGCCCTATTTTCTCGTCTCACTCCATTCACAAGCTGGATCAGACCCTGGGCCTGGGCTGAGGGGCTGCTGCACAAGCACAGACTCTCCAACTAAGAGAGGCTGAACACCCAGGCAGCAAACAGCAGAGCCAGCCCCCAGCCCCTTGCATGTGACCTTCAACTTGAGCTCTCAACCATTGCCCCATTGGCCTGCAGCCCCTCTGAGAAGCAGCAGATTGTCCCACAGCTGAACTGCACTGATGCCAATGTGACCTCTGAGGACATGCACTCCACCAACCTCTTTCTCCTCAACAAAGAGGACCTTGAAGATGAGGCATTCTGCAAGTGTCCGCGTGCAAAAGGACTCTCCCTCACATACCCATCTCAGCTGGAGCTCTCCAGTCTGACCTGAACAGGATTGCAGCCAGAGCCCTCCCGCAAGGTTGTTCAAAGAAATAAGGGAGCATAGGCAAGTATTTGACTAGGGGATGTCTGAGGTAAAAATTAAGATTCTCCATGAAGATGCATCCAAGATCCAATTAAGGAAAGACACTAACATGCACTCTTTAACTTCATCAGAGGAGGAGCAAGGTTATTCTCACACTCCTACTTCTGTCGCTAAGCCCTGCATTAGTTATCTATTGCTATGCCACCAATTACCCCTTATTTTAGCAACTTAAAACAATTATCACCCCGTGGAGTTCTGAGGTTCTAGAATTTGGGGGAAGTTGTGTGGCTCTGGGCCAGCTTTTTCCAAGAGGGAACAGCCAAGCTGTAGGCTAGGGCTACAGTCCTCACGAGACAGACGTGTCTGCTTCCAAGCTCAGGAATGAGCTCAGTCCTACAGTCTGGGCATTTCAATTTCTGCAGAGGCCAGGATTTCTACAGGGATGCTTCAGTGCTATTAAGACATGGGGATGATTTCCTCCAGGATCCAGTGATGAAAGAGAAAATTTATGATGCAAGCTGCACTTGTCTGTAACCTAATCTCAGAAGGCCTATGCATAGGCCAGTTGGCAGCAACAATAACCCTAGTATAAAGTATAACGGGATGGCTCATAGTTATGAACAAGAGCAGAAACCACAGAGATGTCTTTCAGGCAGTGTCTTCCCCTGCCTTTATTCCCCTCTGCCTGGTCAACACAGTTCTGAATCCATACCCTATACTAAGCACCGGGAAGAGAGCCACACACAAGCAGCCAGGCTCTTCCATCCTGGGACTTTCTGTTTAATGTGAGACAGGCACACTAGTCAAGCAATCACACAGCTAAGGCTACAATTAATACTACATGAAGAAATTGAAAAGGAAAAATATGATCCATATGAGAGTAAAGCAGATGGTAGATGGAATGCAATTTGCACTGGGGAGCTAAGGAAAGTTTCAATGGAAGCAAAAATTTAAATTAAAACTTGAGGCCAAGCAGGATTGAGCTAAAGGAAAAATGGGAGAAAGGCTCTCCCTCCTATCAGGGAAGAATACCATGACATTTACTGTAAAGGGTGATCCTGGCAATCTATCAAGGCAAGAGGCCAGGGCAGACAGAGCTCCGGAGGCCGAAGACTGGGCGGGAGCTCCTTCCTCTTGAGACAGCTCTCTACTCCCTTTCTTTGCTCTTTCCTCAGCTGAATCCTCCCCTCCCTGTAAACTTCGGCCTACTGTCACTCTCATCTCTGTCCCTTTCTCCAATCCTAAGCCACCTCACCCTAATGCTTAGCTATTTCAAAGTAGCACATTTTACTATTTTGTAGGTCTGTATTTTATCTTTCTGTGTATAATGAACTCATTGGTAGGAACCATAGCTACTTTTTAGATCCTTGTGCATGCATCACAATGCATAGCATGTGACAAACATTCCATATGCTTGAATAAATTACCATGGAATCCACCATAGGACAGTAGACCTGGAGACCTCCTTGCACACTGACATATACACAGTTCTTGCCCTCTCAAATGCACATGCACACACATCTATCTACTGTGAAATTGGAGGCAGCAGACTGGATGGATGAAACATGGTTAAGAGGGGTCAAGGATGCACCTCAGTAGTATAGAGCTTGCTTAGCATACTTGAAGTCCTGGATTCAGTTCCTACCACTGAAATAAACTGAAGTGAATCAAACTAAAGTAAATTAAAACTGGGAAGTTTAGGCCATGCTGGGTGGTTTTAATCCAGTCAAAGATCAGGAATAAAGACTTTTAAATAAAGTTGACAGAACATACATAATTTCCTCATTATCCCCAGAATCTTGCTAATATTACTGCCACAATATTTTAAAGTATAAACTTTCAAATAGAAATAAAGTCAAAAAATGGTACAAGAAATAAAATTTTAGAAGTTTGGAAAACAGATACCATTCTTATGAAGCTCAAAACAAATAAAACCAAGGCAACGATTGTTTATGGTTATCACACAGATAGATAGATAGATAGATAGATAGATAGATAGATAGATAGATGATAGATAGATAGATGATAGATAGAGAGATAGATAGATATATAGATGGATGGATAGATAGATAGATAGATAGATAGATAGATAGATAGATAGATAGACAGACAGACAGACAGATAGATAGACAGACAGACAGATAGATGGATAAGATATTCCTTAAATGGGGAAAGGTAAGTATAAAATAGATGATAAAAATTACCTCTAGATTATGAGGATGAAAAAGGTAGCAAGAGAGGAAAGAGTACAGAAAAAGGTGCAAAAATATTTGGAATGTTATACTTCCTAATTTTTGTCTACTTTATTAATATGCTTCATATTTTCCATGTGTTTAGTGTATGTTTCTATACCTGATATTTCTGTTTGGTAACTTCTGCAAATATTACCACTCTAGTTTACATCATGAGGTATCCCCAAAGACCCATGTATCAAAGGCTTTATTCCCAGAATGGTGCTGTTGGGATGGGGTGGAACTTTTAGGGGAGGAGACCAACTAGTAGGAAGTGATGTCATCAGGGGTGGAGCCTGAAAGGGGATTTTGTGGTCCCTCCCCTTCCGGTCTTCTTCATATCTTGGCCACAGGATGAGCAGCTTTATTTTTTTTAAATTTTCTTAATTTTAATGAGAAAGAAATAGCAATCAGATAGTTTCAAAACAGGAGGGTGAGCAGCTTTACTCCACCACGCACTCCCCACCATGACATGCTGCCTCACCCAACCCAAGGATAACAAGGCCAAATGGCTGTAGACTAAAGCCTCAGAAACTATGAGCCCAAACAAACCTTTCCTTTATTTAGTTGACGTTCTCAGGTCTTTTATTACAATAGCAGAAATACAGACTAACACAATTACATAATTGAAAAGTAAGTAAACAGACAGCCAGATCTCTCCCTCCAATCCAAGTGTCTAGGTGAGTGAATACCTTTTCCCCATCCAGGAAGAAGATGGGATCTCAGTTTCTAAGGGGAGTGACACAGAGGGCGTTTGAAGTTCTAGAAAAGAAGCAAAGTTGAAGATAGGTGCCATACTATAAACAGCATAAAAAGAATTATATTCAGTATATTTGTACCTTCAGCTTCGTCTCTTCAGTTTCCAGAACGCTTGCAGCTAAATCTATAATGTAGATGCTCCAAAGAACATTCTAGGAAAATCTACCCAGCTCAAAGGAAAGAGCTAAAAAGTTTTACACTGAGGCTTCCCAACAAAGGAGCTACCGAGATCACTTTATAATGAAAGTCAATATCCAACAGACCCCTACTACGTACTCAGAGACCAGGTTGTTCTTTACTACCTATTCATAAATGGGTGGATGATGAAGGATTCCTAAACACCAAAGTCAAAGATAAAACTGACTTCCAATTAACAGTCAATGCAAAGAAAATAAATATGTTAAAGTTTTTATATCAGCAATGTTCTCAGAAAGATAACAGGAGAAATTGTATGCACAAAACAAAAATAACACAATAACAGAATTTTTAAAATGCTCTTGAAAATAACAAAAGATGATTACAGAAATAAAATATCTCGATATAGGGGTTCACAAGGTTAAGCTCGGAAATTTTCCTAGAAAGTAAATTAGAGGAGATAAGGACACAGGAAATAAAAGAGTGAGAGAGAGAACAGAAGTGTCCTTCTTTGGGTTGCTATTACAGAATACCCCAAACAAGGTGACCTGTAAACAGTTTGAGTTTGTTTCTTACAATTCTACAGGCTGAACAGTCCGAGGCGAAGACGTAGGTGGATCTGGTGCCTGATGAGAGTCCCCCTTCTGGTTTGTACAGTATCATGCCCAGTAACTTCAGAAGAGGTGAGGGAGCTAGTCAAAGTCCCTTTTAGGGGTCACCAGCCCCATTCATGAAGGCTTCACCCTCCTGACTTGATGACCTCTGAAAGCCCCATCTCCTAATGCCATCATGTTGGGGGGGCAGCTTTCAACATATGGATTTGGGGAGAATACAAATGTTAGGTTTGTGTTTGTAAGAAAAGTTAAGGAAAGCAAGTCATCCCCACTGGTCCAATAGGCAAATGGAAGAAAGTCTAGAAAGAGACAAGAAAGGACAAGAGAGCATACATGAAACAAGTCAGAGAATTTCTGAACTGGTTCCCCAATATGCATCAAAATAGAAATCCCATATTTAATAGAAGCACAAAACTCCAGGGCACTTGAGAAAACAAGATCTCCTAGAATATTTTGTAGTATGATGAGGAGAGAGGAACAGGTAGCATATGATGAATTGGAAATCTTCACATGGAACAGCTAGAGTCTCCTTAATAACACTAGAATATAAAAGACTGGGAAGCCCATCGAAACTCTGAAGAAAAGCATTTCAACCTGGAGTGCTACGCCCATCATAACCCTGAATTAAGTGTGAGAGTATAATGACATTTTAAGACCCCCAAGGTCTCAAGAAATTGTCTTCCTATTCGTCCTTCCTGGGGAAGCTATGAGAAAGCATACAGTTGAGTGCCTTTTTTCCTAGCAGTTCTCACAGACTATAGCTCTGGAGTCTATGAGAGAACCAAACATAAGGCTCTAAGACATTAGTTCTTAAACATTTTAAAAAAATTTTAGACATCTTATACTCTTAAAAGTCACTTAGGATCTCAAAAGAGCTTTGATTTATATTGACTATGTGCATTGATGTTTGCCATACAAAAATTAAAACAGAAAAAAATTAAATAACAGTAATAAGCCTAGTACATATTAATAAAGCAACATATTTTATAAAATAGATTTCAGAAACAGTGAGATTGGTAGGTTATTTTATTTTATGCAAATCTTTTGCATGCCTGACTTCACAAGAAGATATTTGCATTTGCATATCTGTTTCTTTATTCAATTTTTGGGGACCTATTCTTTCAGTGAAGTAAATGAAGACAACCTAACAATGGAAAGGGAAAAGACTTTCAATAGCTTTTCCAATAATTGTGGATATTCTTTGATTCTATATCAAAATGCAGCAAATAATACTTTGTTAAAAGTTACTTGTAACGTCAAATCTGAAAATGTATTAATGAACTTCCCATATTCTGTTATTCTAAGATCTGCTAGTCTATCATACACTTTGAATGGTTCTTTCATCCGTGAACAATTCCGTAACCACTTCCATTGGTCATTTAGATAATATTGTTTCACTGAATTATATAGTTCTGCCAAATGTTGACACATTTTATTGTACAACATCAAAGATAATCATAATCATTAATATCACCACCAATCTCATCAAAAACTCCTCTAAGAATTGGGGAGCTGTCAAGCTCTCAGTAGTAAATTAGCTTCCCAAGACTCTAATTTTCACTTGAAAGCTCAATTTTATCACAGGTAAGACTATCATTGGTTGTTTGCTTGGAACTGACTGGACCATTCTGTGTATTTACTAGAAAGCACCTGCCAAATACCAAGCCTGAGTAATGATGGCCTACCGTTCAGCCATGCTTTCAAGTAGACGTGGCGGTCCCTGAGACAGGCATCTGGGGAGGCACACAGCTCGGCCGCCTCACAACTGCTGCTCTTCAAGATTTTCCTGAAGACAAGCTTATTGTTATTATCAAACGATTTACGTTATCAAGCTTAACCTTACTATTTCACTACATTTCAAACATCTTAGGCATAATAAGGAACAGGTATTTTTCATCAAGTATTGATATGTTGAACCTTAAGTCCCTACATAATATGATAAAGAACATTTAAAAATTAGATTATATTTTAACAATAGGATAAAGAATTCTATGCTTCTCATGTTTGCACATAAGTCCAAAAATCTCACCATATACAACCTTGAAGCAGGACTGTAGTGGTTGGGATAGATATATAGTTGCATTCTCTTAATGAATAGAATGATTTTTTCTAATGGTGTTTGTAAGTAGGATCACAAGTCTGCATCTTGTACAGCAATTAACCACTAAGAATATATGCAGTGTATTATTTGTTGAAACTGTACTTTCGATTTGATTTGAAACTGTCTCATTGCTATATGTTTATCAATAAAACTTTGAAAAGAAAAAAAAAAGATTTTCCTGATACTTCGGTACACAGCAGAAGTGCTTTGTAATAATTCTTACGTTGTCACGCCAAGGATGTTTTAAAAATCTAATGAAGGAATCCTTAAAAGAAACCAAACTTTTTCAAACAGCAAATATTGGGTGATGAAAAATACAATTTCTGGAACATTTTTATGGTGCATTTGATTCATAACAGGGCGCCTGTGGTTTTACACCCCACATCTTTATACCCCCAGGACACATGTCACACAATGACAAAGGAAAATGGTGCCTTAGTATTCATGTGGAAAGCACCTTGACCTCACAGATCTCCTGAAAAGGTTTCAGGAACACTGGGGATGAGAGTGCCATGTCGTAAGTACCCCGCCCTGCGACTCCCATTTCATGTAATGAACTTCCCTCCTAGGCCTCTCCACGGGGACAGCTAAGAAGTTTTCTCAAGTCCCGTTCTGTGATTTTGTGGCTCAAATGAGAAGCACTTTTGAAAAGGATTTCTACCATGTGTATGTATATCTCTGATATAAGATGAAATCAAAATTAGCTAAGCATGGTAAAGCAGGACCATAGGCCTGTTACCCTGCATGCATGTATCCAGAGGGACCCAGCAGCAGCCTCGGCTCTCCTAAAAAATCCCCCCTTTCTTCTCATCAGAGTCAGGGTCAGCCAGGAAACAAAAAGATACCACATTCAGCAGCAGGACTCTGTGATGTGCATTCACTTTAGTAATCATGCAGCCTAGAGACTTAGAGAGACCAGGGTCAGGAGGCCTAGTAATTCTGGTGTATGTTGTGATACAGTAGAAAAACTACTGCTTTGTCAAGCAAGGTTCAAGTCCCTTCGTTGTTGTTGTTATTGTTGTGTTTTGTTTTCGTGGTACCAGGAATTGAACTCTGGACCTTGTGCTTTCTAGGCAGGCAATTATGACGCTGAGCAATAACCCCAGCCCTCAAGTCCCTTTTGTGGCACTTACCAGCTGTGACTCCCTGCCCAAGGACTTGAGCCTTTCCCTCTCTGAATTTGTATAAAGACAATTCTGTCTCCTCACAGGTTTCCAAACTTTTAAATAAATTTTTTACTAGAAACCCTCCATTTGCATCCTACATGCAAAGTATTAACAGGTCCATGAGCTCAGACAGCCTGTCAGCCCAGTACACATGAGAGAAGAGGGGACACCTGGTCCTGCATCCCAGGCATTTATGGGACAGTGGAAGAGCCTCTCTCTAGACACATCTGTCATGTAGGCTTGGGACACATGATTTCCTACTGCCCCTGTCACTGTTCTTAGGCAATCCAGAAAAAAGTAAAGCAATAAGGACTGAGGTAGCCACCCACCTAACAACACAAAGCAAGGCCTGCAAAGCCTGTCTGTCTGCCCAGCAGCTTAGCCTGGGGGGTGGCTGGGCTGGTGGGCTTTTATATAAAGGGACAACCTAGGCTCAGTGGGTAGAATTACTCTACAGAGCAGACCCCCTGCATCTCCTGAGGGTTGACGGCAGCATCTACTTACCTGTCATCAAGGGGAAGTCTGCAAAGGCCTTAATTCTGAGAAACAACCAGGTGGGCTGTGAGACCTTAACTCCTCAGAGCCCAGGGGCTCTGGAAATTTGAGAAGGACATCAGGCAGCCAGTATTGCTTGTCCTTTTCATGTTTCACAAAGGAGGGCTGGTCCTATGAGGTGAGAAGGGAGAAAGTCCTATAAGGGCAGGGCCTGGGTTCTCTGCTCCATAAGCGTGCTTTTGCACTTAGTGGTGAGAACTTTGACATCCCTTCACATCCTCCCAGAAGCAGCAAAGCAAAAGAGTTCGCTGCTTAAGAACATGAATTTTTTGTATGCTGAGGGAGAAAACCTGGCTCTGCAGAAATGCCACAGGAACAATGTGACTTTCTCTGGCAGAGGTCTCCAGGAAAGATGAGACAGCCACTCTTGAATGGGAGTCACAATTTTGAAATCAGCTGTGCCCCTGTTCCACCATCTGCTGCCGAGCAGTAGTAATTAAAATGGAGGGAAAACCTGTTGACAAGTTAATAACAGTCTGCAGTCTCAGAGGAATGACTGGCAAACAGTCCATCGTTAAGGCAGAAGACTGAGGTGGCCCTTAGGAACTACTTTGACATAAAGAAGAGATGAAAGAGAAACAGGAAGAAGGGAACATCTTCAACTCTGTAAGCCTGCTGGGAGACTGTACTCACATCAGCTTTTCTGTTTCCCACCCCAGAGAGTTTACTCGGCAGCATCACCAGCAGTATCAAGCTGGCTGCTTCCAGCACAGGGACGCTGTCCCGCCCGGAAGTCTCTAGAATCGGATGCTTCAGATGCTGAGGTGTGATGAGTGGGGACAAAAAAGCCTCTGGGGACCATGTTCCTCCTGCCTTGGTAAATCCAGATGCTCAGCACAGCTTCAGGCAAGAAAGGACAGGGTGAGGATGGCTCAGTCCCAGTTCTGCAGGGACAGGGTCGCAACCACAGGTAGTAGGGGACAGGAGGCCCAGGAAGATCTGCCTTCCTAGTCTCCCCTCCTAGAACAGGCCCTCTTAAATTCCCAGGGGCTCCCCAGGACCCCTCTTGTCACACACGGTCTTCAACACATTGCCATATCTTTCCAGCTTCACCTTGGGGGATGCTTCCAGGCGATCCTTTCCTCTAACCACATAGAGTTGTCCTCTCCATGTATGTGCCAGCCTTGGCAAATCCCATTTCCTTAGCTCCTGCAGCCCTTCTTTCCCCACATGCAGAGCACTTTTGATAGATCTGTCAGGGACCCACACTATGAACTTGATTCCGATTTTTCTGCGATTTTTGTTCTTTCTTGTAGTACAGTCACCTTGCATTGCATCCTCTTATTTGTTTAATGATAATCTACAAAGAGTGGTAGTCAGCACTATTAATTAGCCTCTGTGCTCTGGGGGTGGCTAGACATGTAACTATACAACCTTGAGACCTCGCATAACCTTGTAGATGTGTGTTATTTTCTCTATTTCCAGAAGTTCCAAAATGCTGTAAGACTCGCTCAAACCTTCGCAGCCAATAGTCAAGGCAAAATTCAAACCCAAGTCAGGTCTCTCCTTTGCCATAAGACAGAACTGCTCCACATCATTCATTCCTACATCTTCAGGTCACACAGATCCTTAGGTAAATACTTATAAAAGAAAGAAATAGGGGACGTACAGAGGAACTATACTCGTGTTAGCTGCCGATACCAAGTGAAGGCACCTGCAAGAGATGTTCACCTAATATATGTTCAATGCATTGATTTCTACTTTATAGATGTAGTAGCTGAGCTTGGAAATATTAAATATTTGGGATAAATAGAGAGCTCTGCTGGGACTGGGGCTCAGGAGCAGCCTTCTCCAACTCTGTAACAACCTTGCCTGTCTTTAATACTACCCTGGATGAAATGTAGCATTTGAGATTTCCAAACAGCAGTGTAGAAGTTTTCTGAGTTGAGCTTTCTCTGTAGCACCACATGCTTTACAAGCTGACATGTGGGACTTGTGGGAGTATGGCAGAGCCATAAGCGGCAACAAATCAGCCTCTCCAAGATTTGGAATCCAGATCCCGAAAAATAAGAACTTTGGGAGAAAAGAAATAAAATGGGTCCCCAGGATCCAGGAAGGACCTGAAAGGAAAACTGAGACCTACAGACCAATTGAAGAGACAGATCACCGTGCAGAAAAAGGAAGTAGTCATTTGCACTTTCCCCCAGCTCCTGGCTCGTGAGAAAGGAAAATCAAACCTACAGAGACCCAGTGACTACGGGAACCCCAGAGGTCCTTGCAAGAAAAACACACCAGTGACACAGGGCAGCGGGAACGGTGCACTGCAGCAGCTCCTGGGTGGCTCCAGCCCAAGAGTCTGCCACATCCCCAGGAGTGCCTGACCAGACACCATTCTAGGGAGGGACCAACTGAGCCGGGACTCAGCGCAGACGTGGGCTGGCTTCATTTCAGGGCTCACTTCTCACACTGCCGAGGCGAGGACAACCATAGGAAATTCCCGTGGTCAGTTGTGGACAGGCCTGCAAGAGCCACCCAGAATACAATAAGCTAAATGACTCAAGCCCCACCCCCATGACCAAAGGCCAGGTTCAGCCTGAATTTCCAAGGATTTGAAAGTCCCAGAACCAGCACCCCACCTTAATCCTACCGTTGGCTTGCTGGCCACACTACTCGGCATGAATCTGGCCTCTGACTGCCTCCTTTATCTCCAGTAAGAGACAGGGACACATCTTGGATAGGAGAGTGCCACAAAACTGTAGACAGAGGGAGCGATCTCCGAACGAGGCAGCAAGATGGACGCGGGATTCTTCCGCGGAACAAGAAAGAGCAGAACAGGATAATCGGTTCAGCAACAAACGAAACTGCTGAAGCAGCTGAAATTTGCAGAATGCCTAGAAAAAAAGGTGGACATGAGCAAAGTAAATTTGGAGGTTATAAAGCCTTGGATAACAAAACGAGTAACAGAAATCCTTGGATTTGAAGACGATGTTGTGCTTGAGTTTATATTCATCCAGCTGGAAGTGAAGAATCCAGATTCAAAATGATGCAAATCAACCTGTCTGGGTTTTTGAATGGGAAAAATGCTAGAGAATTTATGGGAGAACTTTGGCCCCTGCTGTTAAGTGCACAAGAAAACATCGCTGGAATCCCTTCTGCTTTCCTAGAACTAAACAAAGAAGAAATAAAATAGAGACAGATTGAACAAGAAAAATTGGCAAGATGAAGACAAAGATAAAAGAGGTAAGGAAGAAAAAGAAAGCAGAGGAAAAAAAGGGAGAGGTCTCGAAGCCCAAGAAGACGCAAATCCAGATCTCCTTCCCCTAGAAGACGATCTTCCCCTGTCAGGAGAGAGAGAAAGTGTAGTCACTCTCCATCTCCCCGACGCAGAACCAAAAGCCGAGTCCTTCTCCTGCTCCAGAAAAGAAGGAAAAAACTCCAGAGCTACCTGAACCTTCAATGAAAGTAAAAGAACCTTCAGTACAAGAGGCCACATCTACTAGTGACATCCTGAAAGTTCCCAAACCTGAGCCCATGCCAGAATCTAAAGAACCTACTCCGGAAAAAAAAAAAAAAAAAAAAAAAATACAAAAAAGAAAAAGACAAGACGCGGCCAAGATCTCGGTCACGTTCCAAGTCAAGGTCACGGACCCGTTCTCGCTCTCCTTCTCATGCTCGACCAAGAAGGCGCTGTAGGTCCCGACCAAGATCGTATTCACCCAGAAGGCGGCCAAGCCCAAGAAGGAGACCATCTCCTCGAAGAAGAAGCCCACCACGACGCATGCCGCCGCCTCCAAGGCACAGAAGGAGGCTGTCATCAGCATGGCCGTCTGGGAGCAGTTCAGCATCCTCCTCATCTCGTTCCCGGTCACCACCAAAGAAACCTCCCAAGAGGACATCCAGCCCCCCTCGAAAAACTCGTAGGTCATCTCCTTCAGCAAGTCCTCCAAGGCGGAGGCACAGGCCTTCCCCACCAGCCACTCCACTACCAAAAACACGTCATTCCCCAACGCCCCAGCGCTCAAACCTACAAGAAAAAGGGAAAGGGGAAGGAAACCCGCAACAAGAATAAAATACAATGGCAAGAATAAGTCAATATCTCTCAGTAATAACTCTCAATGTGAATGGTCTCAACTTCCTAATCAAAAGACTAAAATCGGCAAATGGATCAAGAAAGAAAATTGAACAATACTGAGTACACAAGAAATGCATTTAATTCAAAGATATACTCACAGTTTAAAATTTTAATGATGGAAAACAACATTCCATGCAAAAGGAACCCAGAAAATGTAGAAAAAGACAGAAGCTGCTATCTTGATTTCAAAAGAAAAGTGGATTTCAATCTCAAAGTGATTAGAAGAGACAAGATCGGTATATACTAGTCAAGGGAACAATTCGACAAGAAAAGTTTAGCAAGTATAAAGATACACACCAAATACTGTTGCACTCAGCTTCATAAAAAAACACTAATGGATATGAAAAATCAGATTAGAATCCAATATAATAGTAATGGGAGACTTCAATACCCTACTGTCACAAATGGACAGATCAACTAGAAGAAGAAGAAGAAGAAGAAGAAGAAGAAGAAGAAGAAGAAGAAGAAGAAGAAGAAGAAGAAGAAGAAGAA
>NW_004524707.1:4773098-4807733 GCF_000260255.1 Octodon degus
GGAGGAGGAAGAGGAGGAGGAGAAGGAAGAAGAAGAAGAAGAAGAAGAAGAAGAAGAAGAAGAAGAAGAAGAAGAAGAAGAAGAAGAAGAAGAAGAAATATCAAAGTTGAACAAATGAACTTAATAGATACCTACACAATATTCCATTCAACAATAGAGTGTAAATTTTTTCAGCAATACATGGGACTTTCTCCAAAATGACTACATACTAGACAATAAAGCTTGCTTAACTAAATATAGAAGAATTAAAATTATCCCATACATATTGTCAAACCATAGCACAAAGAAACTAGAAATTAGTGGGAAAAGTATACATAAACTAGGAAAACACATGGAAATTAAACAATATTCTCTTGAATAATCAATGGGTCATAGATGAAATTAAAAAAGAAATTAGACATTTTCTACAATCAAGTGGTATTGCCAGTATGACACACCAAAACCTATGGAAAGCAATCCTAAGAGAGAACTGCACAGCAACGAATCCCATTAGAAAAACAGAATGAGTTCAAATAAATAACCTAATGATGCACCTCAAGGCCCTACAAAACAAGAACAATTAAAACCCAAAGCTAATATAAGGAAAGAAATTATAATATTAGGGTAGAAATTATCAAATTGAGAATTAAAAACAATACAAAGAATCAATGAATTGAAAAGTTGGCTCTTTGAAAGATTAAACAAAATGGATAAACCCTTAAGTAATCTTATGAAAATAAGAAAAGATCCCAGATACATGCAAGTAGAATGAAAATGGTGAAATTACAACAGATTCTGTTGACGTTAGAATATTATCAATGACTACTCTGAGTCTATGTACTCTGATAAAATGGAAAATTAGAGGAAATGTATACATTTCTAGGAACTACTTAAGCTGAACAACAAAGATATAATTAAAAATGTTACAAACTAAGAAAATCCAAAGGTCCATTGTTGAATTCTACAAAAACTGGAGAAAATCTAATACCACTACTCCTCATACTCTGTAATGAAATCAAAAGGGACACAGTACTCCAAAATCCATTCTTAGAAGCAACCTTTACCCTGACTCCAAAACCAGAAAAGACCCAACCAAAAAAGGGAACTACAGGCCAATCTCTTTAATGAACATAGATGCAAAAATCCTCAATAAGATACTAGCAAGCAGAATGTAGCAAATCATCAAAAAGATCACACATCATGATCAAGTAGGATTCATTCTAGGAATGTAAGGATGGTTCAACATATGCAAATCAATAAATATAGCAATACACTATAGAAACAGAAGCAAGGACAAAAAAAATCACACAATCCTCTCAATAGCTGCATAAAAAGCATTTGACAAAATCCAATAACCATTCATGATTTAAAAAAAAAAAAACACTGAAGAAAATAAAAATAGAAGGTCTTTAGGCCAGCCTAATAAAAGCCACTTCTGAAAAACCAAGTGCTAATGTCATAAAAATGGTGAGAAGCTGAAATATTTTCCTCTAAAGTCAGGAATAAGACAAGGGTGTCCACTGTCACCACTCCTGTACAATATATTTCTGAAAACATAAACCAGAGCCATTAGACAAGAGAAAGAAATAAAAGGAATATGGACATGAAAGAGAGAAGTTAAATTATTATTTGTTAATGACATCATATTCTACATAGAAGACACCAAAACTCCACCAAAAGACTCCTAGAATTAATAACCAAATTTGGCAGTGTAGCAGCATACAAAGTCAATACTCAAAAATCCATGGTGTTCCTGTATATTAATAACATTCACTGAGAGGAAAATTAAGGAAACAATCCCTTCAAAATAACACCAAGAAAAACAAAATACTTAGGAATTAACCGACCCAAGGAAGTGAAAGGTGCAACAATGAAAACTACAGTACTCTGAAAAAGGAGATTGAACAGGACATCAGAAAATAGAAAGCTATTCACAGAGAACAAATTGGTCAAGCAATGACCATGACTTGTCCACAAGGCTGACGTTGACAAAGGATCTACAAACTGCGGTACAGAGTTTCAGGGTAAGTCCCGAGGGGATTTGACTGACCTTGTCAGATACAGAAGTTACTTTTCTTGTTATATAGGTCTTGCTTTATCTTGGTCTTAACAATCCAGGAGAAAAGTATAAAAATGAGGTATAAAAATTAAAGCCATATTAATATGCTGAGCTGTAAAAGGCTCAAGTCAACAACTTCTGACGTTGCCAGTCCTACAGAAAACCCATTACTATTATGGACTACTGGAGTATATTGGATTATTTTGCTGAATTCACATACCTACAATATTTAAATGGCAATGGAGTACCCATCTCTGACAAAACTAAACTAAAAAAGGGGACACAAATGAAGGACCATTTTGTGTCTGTATATATAAAATATTTATGATAGATACACAGCTACTTTCTCTTAATTCAGTGAGAAGAAAGATTTGTACTAATAGTGTTTGTACAGGATATCCTGTCTGCATCTTGTACTATGAATAACCACTACAAAGAGAACAATATGCAATGTATTAATTATTGAAACTATTCTATTAATCGGTTTTGAAACTGTCTCATTGCTTTTTGTTTCTCAATAAAATTAATTTTTAAAAAAAGAAAATGCAAAGTTATTCCTTGTTCCTGGAAAGGCAGATCCAATATAGTCACAATGGACATGCTTCCAAAACTGTTACAGAGATTTAATACAATCCCAATCAAAATACCAGTAATGTTCCTTAAGGAACTGGGGAAAGCAATCCTAAAATTCATATAGAACCAGAAGAGACCAAGAATAGTAAACGTGGCTCTGGGAAACAAGGGCAAGGAAGCCGCAACGCAATCCGGGACTTTAAGTTATTCCACAAAGTGGTGATAACAACATGGTATTGGGAAAAAAACAACAGACTTACAGATCAGTGGAACAGAATAGAAGATATAGAAACAACTCCAGGCACACTCAACTATGTTATTTTTGACAAAGGAGCCAAATTCTTTCACTGGAGGAAAGATAGCCTCTTTAATAAGTGATGCTGGAAAAACTGGCTTTCCACATGCCAAAGACTAAAACTAGACCCACATCTCTCACCATGCACTAAACTAAAATCAAAATGAATCAAAGCCCTAAACATTAGACAGAAACAATCTGCTGGAAGACAAACAGGTTAAAAGTCTTGAAGACATAGCTGTAGGCAAAAACTTTCTGAATAAAACCTTGGTTATATAAAAAATAATACCAAGAATTAACAAATGGGACCATATTTAAAAAAGAAAAAAAAAACCTGCTGCACAGCAAAAGAAACCACTAGCAGATTGGAAAGACAGCCTACAGAATGGAAAAAACTTCGCCGCATACTCCTCAAAGGACTAATACCTAGAATATACAAATAGTTCATAAAAATAAGACCCCCCTTGGGCTGGGAAGATGGTTCAGTGGAATAAGCACTTCCCCTGGCAAGCGCAAGGGCCTGAGTTCAATCCCTGGTTCCGCAAAAATAAATAAATAAATAAAATAAAACCCCCAAATTTAAAGACCCAATGAAAAGTGGGCATTTGAAATGAATAGAAACTTCTCAGATAAAGAAATACAAATGATCAGCAAATATATGAAAAAATGTTCAACATCACTTGCCACTCAAGAGACGCAAATTAAAACAACACTGAGATTTCATCTCACTCCAGAGAGAGTGGCTACCATCGAGAAGTCAATAACAAATGCTGGTGAGGCTGTGGGAAGAAGGGAGCCCTTCTCCACCCTTGGTGAGACTGAACTATTATGGAGATTCCTCAAAAAACTAAAAGCAGAGGGCCGACCAAATAGCTCAACGGATTAAAGAGCCTGCTTAGACAGACGCAGGGGCTGGAGGTTCGATCCCTGAGCCTGCCATGCCAGCCCCACCTGTGGGGCTTGCTGAGGTGGCAACTGAGACTGGGCATAGTGTCATGCACCTGTAATCCCAGCTCTTGGGGGGCTGTAAACAGGCAAATCACTATGAGTCCAATCTATATAGTGAGACCCTAAACAGACTGTAGACCCTGTCCTAAATACAGAAAAGAAAAAAACAGACTAAAAGCAGAAATTCCATTTGACTTTTCCTCTTCTGGATACCTTCCCCAAAGAATTAAAGAAATCATATTACAGTAATATATGTATATCCATGTTTATAGCAGCAAAATTCATAATATCTAAATCTTACAAACAGCCTATATATCCATCACCAGATGAATGGATTAAGAAGAATGGTATTTGTACACAATACTACTCTGCTATAAAGAAAGATAAACTTGAATCATTTGTAGGAAAGGGGTGTTGACAATATGTCTAAAAGTATACTTTGACTTAGTGGAGCTGTGTTACATGTTTTATATGCTCTTTTGTCTATTAGTCTGGTCTTCAATCTGTATTTCTTATAATTAACTTAATAAGGTCATATAATAAAGGAATATGATGCTAGAAAAATAAAAGGGAAGTGAGGGAAAAAGAGAACTGAAATATGTGATGTACACATACAATCTCCCATAGCGAATGCAACCATCAAGTCCTGCAAACATGTACTAATAAAAGTAAATATATATTTATATATATATTTATATATATATATAAAACATCCAATTAATAAATGTTGACATCTGATAAAATTGTCCACACACTATTTGGGAAGCCTGAATTCTGCTCTTGACCTTTTCTAGACAGTAGAAGAGCCTCAGTGAGTCACATAAGCTTTGTTTCCTGTTCCTGTACTGACAAAGTGGGCAAGATTAGTCTCAAATGCCAATAGGGAGTGAAGGAGAGTGTGTAAAGCTATGACATTGTGATAAAGATAATTTAATCACTGATTACAACAGCTTGCACCCCTCAGGCCTGATAAGGAGCCTGTAGGTCCTCACGAACTATCATGTGAGACAGACAGTGTGAGGAGCCAGCAGGCAGCTTCCAGTTTGTTCAATTAACAGCCTTGCAGTCAGCCTGGTCTCAGGCAGCCCTGTACCCCTGGAGGAGCTTCCACCATTTCCCTCTCCCTCTCCCTCCCCCTCCCCCTTCCCCTCTCCCTCTCCCTCTTCCTTCTCTCTCCCTCCACTTCTCCCTCTACCTTTCCAATCCCCATCCCCATCCCCCTCCCCCTCCTCCTCTCTTTTTCTCTGATTTCATCAGGGCTCTAACTGTATGCTCCCCTTACCTGTAGCAATGAAAGGGCACTTCTTGTGCATAATGCATGACTTGGGAGGTGAGGCCGAGGCTCTGTTCATCACTTCCCAATGTGACGAAGCAACACCAAAAAGCCATCCTTCATCATGTGGAAAACACTCCCAGACTGCTACATCTCCCTCTGTAACAGCTTCCAAGATACTCATGTGATAGATCATATATTTACCAGAGTCAATATTTCTCTGACACTGGGAAGCCCGCCATCCATCCATCCCATTTCATTTGATAGAGCCCATCTGTGTTGCCGTCACTCCAGGGAACAGGATCCCATGCCCACCTTCCCCACCTGCTGGATGATGTCCAGATGAGCAATGGCTTCGTAAATTACTGCCCTGGAGCTGAGCCCCTGAAACACAGACAAGCCTACCCAGAAATCAAGCAGAGAGCAAGGATATGTGGAAATGCAAAGGCTCCCAGGACTTGAGCTGAGAAACCACTCTCTCCAGCACTCACCTCTAACAGATGAGTACACTGAGGCTCACAGTGGCTGGGTAACTCGCCCAAAGTCAGTCAGCTACAAGCGGGCAATGGAGGCCCGCCACACTTGCCATCCCTAAGACTTGGACTTTGTTTTTGTTTTCTGAACTGCCAAGGGAAGATGGTGGGCCCCCGCTTAATTCTCAGAATGAAAGGAACCTTGAATCCAAACCCTTTTCTTCAGCAGCCAGTGGACTTCCTGAGGTGAGCACTGTCATTTGAATAAAACAGACTCTGCCTTGCAAAATCCCAGCTTCCTGCTGTGGCAGAGGAAATTAGGTAGCCAAATCCCTATAGCCTAGCGGGGCTGCTCCATGCTCACCACCCTCCACAGACCTCCCCTCCTCACGCACCCTAAATACACAGTCGGCTCACGACATCCATGGAGGAACTTCTTCCAGGGCCTCTTAGAGCAAAGCACATTGATGCTCAAGTCCCTGGTATATAATCTGCAGGCAACCTACACACCCCCACTGTACACCTTAAATCTTGCCTAGATTACTCATAATACCAAATTCTATGGAAAAGTCTGTCATATTGTATTGTTGAGGAAATAACGATCAAAAGAAATCTGCACATATTCAGTACAAATGCAATTTTTTTCAAATACTTTCAATCCACAGATTGACTTCACAGACTCAGAGCGCAAGAGTAAGGAGGGTCAGCCACCCTGCCTCCCCAAGGAAGCCTCCTGGTCCCCCCCACTGCACTGTGTCTCCCGTCCTGCAGGCACCCAGGGCCACCCAGTGCTTCCAGGCATGTGTCAGACCCTAGAGATGCTCGCAGCACCTGTCTTTTTGTCTCTCTTTGCCCTACACTTGCAGAACCGCCTGGGTTCCTGTATTCTGCCTGTCTCTCCTCCCCCTGGCATGTTGGTAGCGTCTAACAATCAATAATGCAAAAAGGAAGAGTCCTAATCTACAGAATTTGTCCATGTCTGTGCTATCAATATCCCCACCACAGCCAATTTCGAAGTACCTGTGTGATGTGCTTAGAACATGGAAAGGCATGTGCAGCGACACCCACCACACAGATAAAACAGACGAAAGCGGCTTCAGGGACATGAGAAATAGTCAAACATGGTCAAATAATTAGGAATATTTTTGCAAAGTTAGGAAATAAACACTTTAATATAAAATTTTTAATTATAAGTTTATGTAATTTAATTTTAGTGGTGGCCATGTTTAACTGTTGGTTGGTTCTAGGGAGCTGGTACAGGCTAGATACTGGACACCAGTATCGAGATCACAATGACAGAGAAGGACGACTGGAGAGCTTGAGGACCTTGCTCTTTGCTAGCAGGAAAGTAATAAGGTGCATCCCTTTTGGAAAACTGTCTGGCAGTCCTTCCAAAAGTTAGACATGGAGATGACAGGTGGCCTAGCGATCCACGCCTGATATCCAGGGAAATGAGGCCATCGGCCCACTCGAAAACGCGCGTTGTGCCATTGCTCACAACAGCCAGAAAATGAAAATTCAAACACCCATCAACAACTAAATGGACGTAAAACCTTGGAATATCTATACAATGGAATTTTTTAATCATAAAAAGAAATAAAATACTGACATCTTCTATGACATGCCTGCACCTTGGAAACACCGTGCTAAGTGATAGCACTTACTGCGTGGTCCCAAGTGCCCCTAATAGGCAGGCCTGTGTGGACAGAAAGTAGGTTACTGGCTGGGGAGGCAGTGTGAGTGGGAGTGACTGCTCATCAGCACAGGGTTCTTGTCTGGGTTGACCAAAATACTCTAAACTTAGACTTTGGTAAGGATCGTACCCCTGTGTGAATATACCAAGAACCACTGCATTGTGTACTTTAAATGGGTGAATTTTTATGGAACTTGAAGTGCATCTCAATAAAAAAATATTGTTAGTAATACCTTGAGAACAGTCAGCCCTTCATCAAAGCTTGCAGCGGAGTGAAACCCAGCCCAGCACCACCTTCCTGCTCCCTGAGGAGTGCTGCAGTTGCCTGAGCAGCTGAACTCTCATTATTCACCAGGTGTCGCTTCTTCTCTCCTCTCCCACATTCCACTTGCTATCCTAGTTATTTTTGCTCTGTATTTATCTGCTGGGTGAAGTCTCAGATTTTCTGAGTGCACAAAATGAAGACGACTCCACAGTTCTCCCACAAGATAACCACTCCGCACTCCCCTGTATTTTCACAACAGAAGCAAAGAATGGCATTTGTGCCCACACCCACCCCGGAAGCGCTTCCTGCCCCAGGCTCAGCCCTGGGAGTGTTGCTCTGCTGGATGTCTTCCTCACAGTGGGTGTCTGGGTGGGAGTGGGGGGTGGCCAGGAGATCTCTGAGTGCTAGGGACCGCAGCGTGCTAGGCCAGTGCAGCAGCTGGGTGTGACCACAGCTAGGAATTCTTCCTGGGCACTCAGTCTGAGGCTTTGTATGCGTCAGATCAAGCAACTTGCTGACTGGGTGGTCACCAGGGAAGAGGGAACCAATTCTTCAGCAGTGTGAGGGGCTGCTTTCACCACAAGGCATTTTCCTCTGGAACAACATTTTGTGTTTGTTTTGACTTAGGAAAAAGAATTTGTCTCCCCCTCCAGCACCCCTAGGATGAGCCACAGCACACCTTGAGGAACAGACTGGGCTCTGTTCCTCTGCCAGTGGCGCTCAGGGAAACCCGGAGCAGGCGAGTATCCTGCACTTGGCACAAAACTGGTGATCAGGACAGGCAAGACCCAGGAGAGGAGGAGAGGGCCCAAGGGGCCGGGAGGCAGAGGGGCAGTGGAAGGAGCCCTGTCTCCTAGAGATAAGGGCTCATGGGCCCTTGCAAAAGGGTCTCAGCATCTTGGGCCCAGTGTGAGCTGGTCCTGAGGTGGGCTGCTGAGAGGGCTCTGAAAAATGTAATTTATTTCTTTTCTCAGTGAAGATAAGGCCAAAAAAAAACAGGCAATCCATTTTCACAGTGTGACCCGAGTGGTCACTTGCTGGCAACTTGCTCTTGATGCCTGATTTGGTCCCTGATGTTGAAGTTAAAATAAGTGAAGTACCCCCTAATGCCTGACCCATCTCTGGTGTGCACGTGTGCTTGTCACCACACAGGCCAGGCGCTGGCGGATGTGTGCTCAGGCTGCAAGCAGGCGCTAAGCTTTGGGATAGTCTGAGATGGAAGACGACCCAGCGTGTTGTGGTCGTCTTTTGGGACCCAAAAGAAAAAGACGTTAGAAATAGTACACAGAAGACGGAGATGACAGGCATTCAAGCATGGCTTTTGTATTACACATTGCTGTCCTCGATGTAGTTGCTCAGATGCAGATATCAGCATATAGAGTTAGTCAAGGTGAACATTATACACATGAACTGCTACTTTCAAAAAGCTGATCAAAATAAATTTAATTTTTTTTAAAAAGAAAAGAAAGAAAAAGACACGCATGGATCGCCACCTAATGGCCCTTGTGCTCATTGCAGTCTTGTACCTCTTCAAGGTCCCAAGGATGAGTCTCTCCCAGTGAAGTTTCATCTTCCCAAAATGCATCCCACATCTGCAGCTGCTGCGCATGGCCGCCCTCACCGAGCATGCGCAGTGCCTGAGCCCCAAAACAAGGCCATCCAGCCACCTTAGTGTCCATCCCCCTTCCCGTGCCTCTTCCAGGCCCAGCTACTCCTCCCACATGTCCTAGGACTCCCTTGCTGCATTTTAGCTCAGCTCTTTGATCCCTTACCATACTCAGCACTGTCAGCCCAGCTGTTGTCACTCCTCCAGATGAAGGACTGGTGATGAGGACAGGTCTCATCTACCACATGATTTTGTAAGAAGGTTGGGGAATGGGACCCTGCCACATCCATCACTTCATGCACCATACTTTCACGAGGGTTGGGGGCCAGTGGCATTGGGCAACCCTAGTCGACTGTCCCAGGCTGAATTCCAATGGAGGCAAGTGGCCTCTTGGTATGTATGGGCTGTGCCAGCTCACAACTCTGAGTTTCACTGAGTGGCTTCTGTTGACTTGGAAAAGCTCAGGGAGCTCGGAAATCCTGAGGAATCAGAAAGGAGGAAGGACCTTTGTGATAGGCGAGATAAGTTGTGGTGAATCTACGACACGCGCTACAGCGGATTGTTTGTATCACTGACAGCTCTAAAAGGGCTAGACTGCAGCATGTGCTCCTGCTAGCAGCCTGCAGCTGTTTCTTTCTCCCGGGCCTCAGAAGTGCCCTTACTCTGCTTCTCCCCACAAAGGACAATGTGTCACTGTCTCCTGGTAAAGGTTGAAAGAGCAAAGGCCAGAGAAGTCAAGCCACTTGATCCTGATCATCCCACAGAAACCGGAGGAAAAAAGCAGACCTCCTCCACTCAGGCCTCAGGCCCTCCCTGGGTGCAAAGCTGCCCTCTCAGTGAAGTGACATGGTACAAAACGCACATGGGTTGGATGAGGGAGGGAGGTCTTAAGTGACAGGTGTCAAAATCTACTCCGCGGAGTCCCAAATGGGAGATGGAACCACCTGTGTGAGTGTGGGGCATGAGGTTTGCTCCTTGAGGTGCACCCTGCGTGGACCTGCGGGCTGCAGAGGCTGCTTGTGACAAGACTCGCTCGCTTCCTCTCTCACTCTCTCACTCTCTCACTCTCCACTCTCCATTCTCCTCTTGTCCTCCCTCTCTCTTTTCTTGTCTTCTCTCCTCCCAGTCCCTCTCTTGACTCTTTCCTCAGTACATTCTCTTCAGCATTTGACCAGGATTTTTGTTTTGCTTTGCTTCTGTTCCTGTGTGTGGTACGTAATGCTAACATCCCTTGCACAGAGTCAATCACGTGAACGGCACATCTGGATTCTTTTCTTTGGAACCAGGGATTGAACTCAGGCCCTTGCGCTTGCCAGGCCAGCGCTTATTCTACTGAGCCATCTCCCCAGCCCCTATGGATTCTTTTCTATCCCTTTCCCTTTCCTCCTTCTGTCCCGTGGTCCCCTTCTCTACAATCTATCTTTTATTTTGCTTTTCATTTATATTTTGGGCTTAGAGAAACCATGTGATTTTTAAGCTTGTGATTCTACTTTATTTCATTTAATATTATTGACTAGGATATTTTTCAGAAAGAATATACTGATTTTTTTTTCTCAAATGCAAATCTTTTTCCTGATTTTGTATATATTCCTCCACTGACACGCTCTGCCTTCCCTTGACCAGCCTGGGGAAAGGCCCAAGCATCTTCTGCTCAGTTGGGCTGAGGAGGAAACCCCAAGGCCCAGGCACATCCGGTAAGCATGGCAACTGTCTGATGAAGGCAGTCCCCGGCTTCCTCCCACGATACTCAGGACACTCCACTAAGAGGTGGAATGGAAACTTCCCCAGCCCCAGCAGAGTGGACCAGAGCATGCTGGACAAGCTGAAGATGCCCCCATGGGTGCCAGCCACAGGAAAGACCAAGCACCTATCAGGGGCTCACTGGACCTCTGTGGATTTGCTGAGCAGCAATGTATTACGTTTGAGTATGATTCTAATTGTCCACCTAGGGTGGGAAACCTGGTGCCCTAATAGGATAGGCACGTCCCCCCCCCCATACCTATCTAGTTTTTAAATTGAAAGCCTTATGCACTGTAAAAAAAACCTTAATCTAAGGCAAGTCCAGATGGTTGGTTTTTCTGTAGCTAAGATAGTATTATTGTTGCTGCTCCAATCACCTCATTTCTTCTACTTTTTCTTATATCTTTACAAAGAGCTTGCATCGCTGAGCATACTCGGGATGTCCCTTCCTGCTTCCCACGAGTGCCTTCCCTGCAGGCTGGCACCTGCCCTCTCCAGTCCTATTCTTCTTCTCCTACCTGGCTCGCTTTCTGTCCTTCTGTACAACTCTGCCTTAGCCCACCCATTTTCTAGTTTGAAACATTTTTCATCTTTGCTTAAACGCTTTCCTTCATTTCCTGGATGCAGTCAGTCACTAGTCCTCTTGTCCTTTATTTTGAGCCTTCTGTGGTCTCCTCCATCTTTTTTCATCTTTATTCTCTTCACCATAGCAATTCTAATAGAAACAAACACCATGGACGATAAGCACCCACTGGAGTATGTTCAAGAAAGACTGGATGGGGAAGAATAAGAATATACAAACACATAGATTCAAAATTATTTGAGATGATGAACCTTATTTTTCACAGAACAGCCCATGGGACCATTGTTCTATAAACACAGTTTGGTTTATCTAGCCCATGGACAGGATGTTTTGCAGAATTACAGAAGCCATTTAAAAACATCAAGAGAAGGCCATGATTTTATATATGACAACTCTGAAACCTTTCAGGAGAGGGAGGCCCCCGGCTGTGAACCAGGCTGAGGGTCCCCACACACCATCTCTTATTATACCTTACAATCTGAAATAGTCTCTCCCCCCCCCCCACCAAGGTCCTATCCCCCATTCAAGGCAGAACTTGACTTAGGTCTTCTGCATTGGCTGCTGACTGCACAAGTCCACACCAGTACCGACTGTTGCTGAATCACCATAGCAGTCATTTTTATCACCAGGTTTGGTACCCAGTGCCAAGTGCTATAAATGCCCAGTACATGCATCACCACTTGCCCCTCTTGTAGACATGGCCAGCATTGTCTGTCCACCACCACATCCTTTTATATGAAAGCCAGAAAGAGCATTCAATGGCCATAGCCACAACCCTGGCCACCGTGTCAGCCCAGAGTTCTGTGAGGCCTCAGTTCTGTCACTAAACAGCTTCATGTCTGTCTTTACTGCTCAGCCACATGGGCCCTCCCTCAGTAGCCAAGCCGATGCCTCCCAAGTCTTCCACATAACTGTGGGCTCCAAGTGGAGTCCTTTGCCCTAATATGTGTCAGCCATTGCTTGAATGCCTGAATATCAAACACTAAAGTAATAACCACTATCATTTGCATAATTCTTAGTTACAGAGAGCTTTCACGCCAGCACCATGGTCAATGATTTCTCACCACAACCCTGGGAAGTAGGTCTGATTTTGCTCCCCAGGTGGTCTCAGACAGGTGGTCAGTTTGTCAAATCAAAATGTGAACTCTGGGGATGAAGAAAGAAGGGTCATAAGGGTGTGTGGCTGAAGTATACCAAATCCCCTGCTTGCCACTGTGGCCCAAACAAGTCCGAGAAACACTCCTAAATTGCCCAAGCTCTTACTTCTTCACCAGGTCCATGTCTGAATTTCACATCCCTGACTTTTCTTTCTTCCTAGTAATGAAGCAAAGTCTGCTGGGTTAATTCATCCTTCTCAAAGCTGGGCAGCAGTAATAGGATCAAGAAGGAAACCCTTCCTCTCTCGGGCTTCCAAGGGAGCCTGACAGGAGCTCTGGAAGAGAGGGGACACAGCCTTTGATCTGTTCATTGTTCAAGAGCAAATCATCCCTCAGCAGGAAACAGGAAAAAAGACACCCCTGAATTCAGAGTCAGAACAACAAGCAACGATAAGCAACACTCAGGGCTCTGCCCTTGAGAAAAATAAGGCTGTGGAGTTTCTGCTCCTTAGGGAAAACAAAACTGCTCAGTGACAGTGGACCTACGGGGTACACTGCGATTCTGTGGGAAGCACTGCAAGCCGCTCTGATCGTCTGCCTCTTGGGCGGCTCATCCGCCGCACACCCAGCTCGAAACCAGGAGACAGGCACGTGCTAGGAGGCTGCGACCCTGCAACCCAAAGACTCACTGCTAGCGCCGCCGATCTGCTTTGCGATAGAGCAGAGGGGCATTGCAGAAGACCGGCTCTCCCTGCTTGCCACACCTACTCCCAAATCCACCCTAAGAGCTCCGGAGGGACTAAGAGACCACGCCCCGTGGCCCGGTCCCGCCCCACAGCTCACGCCTCAGCCCCACCTCCAAAGTGGAACCGCATTGATGCCACATCTCCCTAACGCTGCCCTTCTTGGTCTGGGCTCACCTCTCCTTCCCAGCAGGAACACCTTGTCCTTCACATGGTGAAATTCTCCCCTGTCCTAAGGATCACGTCCTGCCCCCACTTCCCCACCCTACCCTGTTCCTGGAGCCCGCTGGGACACCCTGCCATCCACTCCAGGGGAGTCCGGTGCTCTGGTGAGAGGACAGGCTGCTGAGCCAGACCGCGCAGCTTCAGGTCTCCTCTCTGCCACTCACTGCCGCTGTGCTCTTGGCTCAGACCTTTCTGGGCTGCTGGGTATCCCTGTACCTCCCTTAGGAAATGGGGTGGAGATAATAACAGTCTCTGCTTCACAGGGCTGTGTGAGGAGCAGATTGTTTAATACATGTAAATTACTGAGAACAATGCTCACTGTGAGCTCTTATAGCCATTAATTGCATTTCACTGTGGTTGTTGGCAAGTCCATCTTCCTGAGCACTGAGCTGTTTGACAGAATATTCCATCTCTCACACATGCCTGCATGCCCAGCACTTAGTATAGTGTCCCCAAACACCTGGCTTCCCCCTCTCCCATAAGAGGATTAGTATTCCTTCCCACTACTGTGACACACAGTGCTTTCCTAAAGGATAGGGACCCTGCCTATTGACACCAATCAGGCTTATGTGATCTGTTCTGATCAATGAAATCTGGGGAGCAATGACAGTCGGCCATGTCCAGAGATAAGTCTTGAGAGGCATTGTGTGCTCTCACCCGCTCTCTTTCCCACTCTGCACCGAGAACAGTCGCAGTGCTGTTCCTTCATCCTGGATCCAAGAAGCCACAGCACAGCTTGGAAGAGGGGCAGAGCCACAGCTGACTCCCAGCCAGCACATGATATGAGTGAGAAGCATTCAGTTGTAAGGCTTCTCACCACAGCATACCCAGTGACTGCTGGCTAATTCTGCACCCTGTGAAGCATACTCAACAAACAGCGCTCTGATCGAAATACTGAGCGGGTGGGTGAGTGGGCCAGTGGGTGAGTGAGTGAGTGGGTGAGTGGGTGTTACTGGATTTCAGGATGCTCGAGCCTCCTCCTGGAAGTGGTTTCTAGGTTCCTTCTATCCTGACCAAAGAATTGGTCAAGATAAGCAATGTTTTTTTTTTTTTTTTTTAAGGTAAGAAAAGAAACAGGCTCAGCGGAGCTAGTTTGGGCCAAGCAAAAGCAGGCAAAGGTGCACATCCCACAGCATGCAAGAGAACACAGTGACCAAAGCTCAAAGTTGACTGTCCTATTTGTATCATCCACTCCTCAGGCTGATGTCCTGTCTAGGCCTTACTGCGGAAACCCCCCTCAAATTCTCACAAGACGTCCATGCTGCAGGGCTTTAGGAACTGTTCGGAACATGTGTCCTGGAATGTTAGAATTAGAAGGTCGCACTTAACCTCCCCAGCCAGATTTGTTATGCCCAAATCTGTCTCAGGTGAATTCTATTTTGCCACATCCTAGCCAGGAATATGTCTGTGTATGTATATCACCAAGACAAATCATTTAATCATGTGCTTTTTAGCAATGAATGTCTTCTGACATTCATTGAGCCAGGTGTGCTGTTGTACATCCGTTATCACAGTACTTGCAAACTGAGGCAGGAAGTTCATTTTGAGTTCAAGGCCATTGACAGAGGAAGACCCTGTCTTCAAAAAGCAAAGAGAAAAAAGAAAGAGAAAGAAAGAAAGCTTTGTAAGTAGAAAATGAAACCCTAATTACACAGTCATTCAGATACTCTAAGAATACTCCTGGCCAGATGCTATATTGAAGTGCAGTGGCCATGAAACAGTAGCGTGCCTTGGGTGGCTACTAGGAGTCAAAGCGTTCACATATGCCAGCTCGTGGGACTTCTCAACAATTCTGGGAATTAAGTACATACTCCAGGTGTGGAAACTGAGGCTCACAAACTATGTGAAAACAAAATCCCAGAAAGAGACAAGGAGAGTTGGTGAAGATGTGAATCCAGACTTGTTTGATACAAAGCTCAAGCTTCTTCCGGTAAAGGACACCATAACCTCGAGAATGCCTGGAGATGGCCTGGGGAAGCCTGGCTGTCCACCACAACTTCCTGTGCTACCTCAGGTCCTTCATTCCTCTTTGGCATGAGGATCTCTGTGTTCACAGTTGAAGATCTAACTGAAATCATCTGAAAATGCAACATTCCTGGGGATAGGCAGACTATCAATCATTTCCTCTAAGTAAATGGGTTTGTTTAATCAGATTGTTATCTTATCATAAAATTAAAATCTGTCCAAGAAAAGAGATGGTGCTAGTTCGGGTAATAGGAAAAAGAGAAAAGGGCAAGAACAGTTTCCATCAGAGTTTGAAACCTTAAAGCTTATAGGACCATTCAGGAAAGATAGTGAGGGGAGAAGGCTGGGCGAGACATGTGCCACGGAGCCCACAGGGGGCAGGTGCTGCTCTGTTCCAGCTGATTGATGGTTCAGGAGTCCCACAGTTTTAAAAGCTGGAAGCCTGGACCTATAAAAAGTCTCCAAATGTTTGAACACTGTCAACAAAGTTGAGTTGTTTTTTCAATATTGTATTCCAGCCCTCTTTCCAAAGATGGTCATGTGTGTCATTTATTTTTTACTTAGACACTTAAGAGAATCGCTATTTGGAGAGAAGTGTGGTTAGAGAGAGAGACAGACAAGGATGTCACAATTATTATAAGAATACCCAGCCTGGGAGAGAGGGAAAGGGGTGGGAATGGTGAAGGGTGAGTGCAGAGAAACACTTCAGCCTAACACGATTGCCATGCACTGGTTCTGTTCTTCCCCATTTCAGCACAGAGTCACTGAAAAGCAAACTCTCTTAAGGAAAAGCCATTTGTTCCCAAATAAACTTCATTATTCTTCTAAATATCTTTACTGGATTTCATTGATCCTAGTCATTCTCAATTCGATATTGCACTTGGCCAACTTAACCTCTTAAAAGGAGTTTTATTGATGATATATTATGCACATATTAACATTTCTTTAAAAATAAAGAAAAAATAGAATTAAATTGCTTTGCTTAGTGATCTTAATTATCTGGAATAATTAGCTCCAGTCAATTCTCCCACAAGAGCTCTCCAGAGAAATCAGTGTTTGGGGAACGAGAAAGAAAGGAAAGAGCCAAGCTTGGGACAAAAACAAGCATTTGGCAAGTTATTTGGAAATTTCTAATTAACCCCGAGAGTGAAGCTGACAATCAAAACCACTTTCTCAGTGTTTAATTATTAAAAACAAATAAAGAAAGCAAATATTCAGGGAGCTAATACATTTGACTCCAAAAAATAGGAGTCACTTTGTGCCAACGTAATAATTCCTAAACAGAAAGGCTCCAGTGCCTTGGTTCCTCTAATGTCTGTTTTAGAGCGTTTTCCATCCCATCTTTGCTTACAGAGATATTCCTTCTGTAATATCTCCCCAACAAGAAAAGGCTGTTCTGGGCTCTTTGTACTCAAAAACCTTTTGTGATTGCATTGTGTATCCATTAGGTAGTTGTCTACCCACGTCACCCCCAATCGTAGCCATTGCAAAATTGGGTGAAGTGAGTCCCCATCTGTATATTCCCAGTGGCTACATTATCTGGAATCACATAGGTGCCTGATGGGTGGGAGTTGAATGAATCTATAGATCAACAGTTTTTGTGTGGTCTGGAACGTAGAAAACTCAACAAGTCCTTCCTTCCTTTTTTTTCCCTTCCTTCCTTCCTTCCTTCCTTCTTTTCTTCCTTTTCTTTCCTTCCCTTTCATTCTTTCCTTCTTTTCCCCACTGCTCATTACTTTTTCTTTTCTTGTTTTCTCTCCTTCTTCTTTCCTTTCTTCCTTCTTTCTAACCTTCCTTCCTTCTTAGTTTTTTTTTTTTCCTACCACCAGAGGTATTGATTCTGCAACAGCTGAGCCAAAACACACTGTCCTTCTGTGTGAGTTTGTCATTTTTGACCCACTACTGATTTTCAATAAGCCAATGTACAGTGCAACGGAGCAGCAAACAATCCCCGTGTGGGTGGCATGGGGTGGTCCACACAGAGCCCGCTGGGAGGGGAGATATTTGATGTGCAGCCACTGCTGTTGGTCTTGCAGTGCACAAACCTGCAATCTCCAGAAGAAGATCTGAAAAAATAGAGAAGGTAGGAGAGAACAAAGCACCCACTGATGTACGCAGTCCACACTGCTAGAACTCGCCATGTTCCAAAACCAGTTTATGTGACTAACTTGAGAACTCGGGGAATCCTGAGGGCTACTCATTGAATATTGATTCTCAAAGCTAAACTGCTTCTTCATGACTGAGTGATAATTCACTGGGTGAAGAAAATGTAAGGTTCATTCAAAAAGGGAAACCAGCATCAACAGGAACAAGGCTGACCACACCGGTGGGAATGGGCATGTCAGAGAGGTGTTTGGTTTCTGCATGGTAAGGGCACTCTGCACTCTGCAGGGTTAGCCAGGTGTGCCAGGCAGCTGCACAGGAGTTGCTAGTGTCTAGGCTCAGGTGTGGCTGGGAGGAAGCGCTGGCTACCAGGCCTGGCTCCCTCCTAGTATTGACCTTACCACGCTAGCTGCACTGCAAGGTCCTCACAACTATCCCCTCCACCTTCTTTCCCATATACTTGCTTTCCTCTTAATAGTCTGTTAATCATGCTATAATTTTCCTATTGGTCCAAAGTAAAATTTTGAAACCTTGGTCTCTCGCCCCCCCACACATACACATACCCAGTTAACCAGCAAATCACAAAAACTTGTCCTCCCACCAATCCCATGGTCTCTGCCTCTTCCTCACTCCCAATACTGTGGCTATCAACTTCTCCCCTAGACCATGGCCTCCAGTCTTAGTCACTTTCCCTCTCTGAGACAAAATACCAACTCCCATAACTCAGAGGAGGGGATGTGCATTTGGCTCTGAGTTTTTAGGAAGATTCATTTCCCAGTCAGCTGGCACCAGGACAAGATGAGCACAGTGGAAAGGTCTTCTCAAGAACAGCTGATCACATCACGCTGGCCAGTAAGCAGCAAGCTCAGAGAGGGAGGGAGACACACTCTTCCTGGTCACGGCCAACCCACCTGTTCTGAGCAGGCCCCACCTGCTAACAACACCTTCATCTCTGAACTGCTCAGTAGCTGAACCCTGATGAGCACAGCGACCCCATGATCTAATTGGCTTCCCAGAGCCCATCTCTGAACAAATGAGCCTTTTGGGGAACATTCGAGCCACAACACCACCCAGTAGGGGCTGTTTTCTGCAGCCTGGATCCTCTCAACTCCAGCTCTGTCCCCCACCTGTCACTCCTCTGACAGCCTATACAGGATAAATTCCAAACTCACCAACATGCATTCCAGAACTTTCTGAGCCCTGACCCTACTTACCCCTCCACTCACCACTTGCCCACTTCTGTGCACACTTCCCCCATGGGGACCCTAAGTGGCCTGGATCACCCATACTCTGCTGCTTCTCCCCTCTGTGGCTTTGTCCTTGCTCTCCCTCCTCCTGAGCCGTCTTCCCACCTTCCTTCAGCTGACTGTCACTAATGCACAATGCTGTTTTTCATCTTCTCTTCCAGAGAATCTTCCTTCCAGGACCAGACTCCTTCATGTCTCCTCTGTCCGTACATGGCTCCCCGCGCTCATGTCCACCCTTCACCTCGTGTGGCGATGCTGACATCATCAGATTACACGTGGCTTGCCTTTGTAGGACACATGGACCATCCTCAAGGGCAGCTGCCACCATGTCCTTGCCCCCATGTGAGTCCAGATCATAGCACATTGCTTGGCACACTAGAGTCATGTGCTCCAGGCCACACCCCTTCTCTACCAAATAGCGAAGCTCCACCTAAGCCACTGTGCTGCCTCAGACACAGCAAGGGAGGGGAAGGGCTCTGCAAAGCTTTTGGTTTTTTAAACTAGATTCTGGAAAGCAGAAAGAACACATGTTGCCAAGTCTCAGCACACGTGGGTTGAAACCTTAGCTCTATCACTGTTAGCCAGTATGACAGCCACAGAAATACATAGTAGCTCAGGGTCATTATCTATAAATCAGGATCACTAGCTTACATGGAAAACAAAAAGTTTCATTAATCTCCTAGCAGGATAATAGGTATAATGAAAGGGCCTTGCCCCCAATTAAATCTTGTTTGTCACCTCTCCTTTCTGGTGAAACAAAATTAGCCCAGAGTACACTGATTTTGATTACAGGCATCACAAGGTCTTCTTTTTCTATTTATCATTTTTATCTAATTATGAGCAGTAACTAGATTTTTTTTTTATCTTTATATGCCAGGTATTTGCAAGGTCCTCAAGGTATGCTTCCTCTGTTGGTCTTCATGGTGGTGGGGACAATGACAATGACAGCAAAGGATAATAGCTCCAGGAGAATCCTTATTGTTGTGTGCTGGGTACTGCCCTGCCTCTGCTCCAGTTCCAAGCTCATGTAGTCCTTACAGTAGGCTTATGAGGTAGAGAGTATGGCCCCTTTGTGCAGGAGGAAATTGAGTCTCAGAGTTGTTTAAATAATTTTATCCAAAGTAAATACTATGAAATAAAAATGTTGGACTAAAATTCAGATCTGCCCACCAACAAGGGCTGGTTTTCTGGAGGTTTTGGTGGTGGTGGCAGTGTAATTTGTCTCTTTTTCCCTTTTGCCTCACTTTATAATCTCTCCTGTATGGAAGCACATAGTGATACCTTTATCTTTGTTAATAATTCCACCCTCCTTTTTAGAACCTTCTGCTCTGCAATGATAACAGAAGGAACTCTGAAATTTTTTCAGCCCCAAATTGCCTAATGAGGTGACTAGAGCTACTGATAGTTCCCTTCAAGTCAGGGAATACTTTCTCCACAAAGCAGCTGTCTCCACAGAGACTGCCAAGAGGTATCACTGACAGGTATCACTGACGCCTGAAAGTGGTGGCAACAATTTTCAATAAATTGGCTTACTGTACCACATATGGAGATGGAGTTATGGATTTGCCTTCCAAAGGGCTGACTTTGGTCCCAAGAACCCTGAAGAGCCAGACTAAATTGCTCATTCATTGAGAATTCACTGTGAAGGGCTGCAGGGTGTGGCTCAGTGAAGAGCGCCTGCCCAGCATGCTCAGAGACCTGAGTGCCATTCCCAGCACAACAGATAAAAAAGCTCACTGTGTGCCTGATATGTCCCCACCACTACTGAGCCTGATGACTTAGAGATGATCATGTCAGAGTTTCTGCTCTTGTGGTACAAACGGTTGTGTGGGGGAGACTTGCAAAGCAATGACTTCTTATAGGTTGCATGTAGGGACCCTAAGTGGCACTGCAATACCTTGCAATTGCTCTTAGTATGCTGTGCAGGATTTCCCGCTTCATTTTATCTCAGAAATGCATTTGCCTGGAACACCTCAGCTGGCAAAGCAGCACAGGCCTGGGCAGAGTGGACTCTTGCGCTTGGATGGACCCTGCCATGGCCAGTCTCCTTGCCCACTGAGAAAGGAGTGGGCTGCTGGCTCAGACTCCATCCTGGGGCTGGCAACAGCCTCCCTCACAAACAGCAGCAAGTGTCACCCTTCCCCAACTCCATCTCTCTGCACCATCCTCACACCTTCTCCTAACTCAGCTCTGATGCTCCAGATAGCCTGGAATGCCTAGAGCAAATATTGGCTTGCAGAAGGTTAATAATTTACAAATGAACTACAGCTGATTAAAAAGTCAAGCCCCCTGCTTCTGAGATACACAGGGCCTGCCATGCAGCCAGCTTTCTGAAGCAGGACATGAAATGGCAGGGGCCCCGGGCTCCTTCATAAAAGTTTTCGCAATTTGGGCAAGATGCTTGTTCTTTCCCATATAATAAAGGGAGTGCTGGGTGCAACCATAAGTATTTGCTACATGAATAGAAGTCAAGTGCGATATGCAGGCTGCACTCTGTCCCCTGGCCCCACCTTGGTAGGGCCTACTCTTCACCTCTGGAAGGACATGCAATTACCTGCCACCTCACACCACTAGCCTTAGAACAACTTCCCCACAGAAACATAGATGCTCCTGGAGAGAAAAGTGCTTCTCTTTGATCTTCCCCTGAGATAAGGACACTAGGTCCACTTTCTCAAATCGCTGGAAAGAAAATGGGGCTTCAGAGGGTATAAAAACAAGCAAGAAGGGCCAGGGAGATAGCTCGGCAGCATCAGCGCCTGCCTGGCAAGTGTAAGGTCCCAAGTTTGATCCAATACTGAAGAAAAAAAAAGAAAAAAAAAGAAAATGCAGGAATGGAGGAGTCCAAGAGCTGGGAACAGGAGCCGATGGTGGGTGGAGAGAATCAGAATTATTTGGTCTGGAAAAAAAGTGATTGGAAAGAGACAAGAAGATGACTGTATTCAGCCTGAGGGTTATCACAACAAGCTACAAGAAACACAAACTCCAGCGGGTGAGATGAACTCCGGCTTCAGGGAAGAAATTACTAGTTTGGCCATGAAGAATCTGTGTTCCCAAGCAGGTGTTTTTTGCCCCTCTGTGCTGCACTGTCTGGGATGACACATGGGGAAGACAGGTTAACGAGAGGCGCACTCAGCGATTTTGGCAACTGTCTTAGATGGAACACAAGAAACTCATCTCACATAGCCACCTGTAAGATACACACTAAGCAACAGCAAGAGGACCTGACCATCCGGTCAGCTGTGCTACCGTCATCACTGCCCAGCACAAATCAGAATGCAGAACAGTGTGCACTAACCACACTCACAGCCCCTGCATTCAGGCGCCCACACAGGCGCACACACACATGCGCTACATAGCCATACCCACAAGCGCTCATACTAGTGTTCACTCACATGCTGGCAGGGCAAACACACCCACACCCATGCATGTGCCACATGGAAGGAAGCCAGAGAAAACATACGACCATACATGGGGCTCCGAGGACACAAAGGAGCCAGGGCAGTCCTGCACGCCAACAGGCTTGAAATGTTTTCCAGATCATGTCCATATACTTCCCTTTCCTGCCTGTGTTAGGGCTCCTGGTCGGAGGGGCTGCCCAGCCCCAGCCCCTGGCTATAGCTGTCACTGCCCAGAAGGAAGCCTTAGCAGCCATGCTGCTAGAGATAGTTCTAGCCACAGCTCAGGGGCTGCCTCCTGCAATCAGCTACATTAATCATAGTATATCTCCTAGAAATTCAAGGCTTGGACAGAAACACAAAGGGCCATGGGCACTGAGCCATACTGACAGGGCAACACTCACAGGAAGGGCCTCGGGCTCCACAGCAGTGCCCTGGGCTCCTGACTGCCCAGCCGGCCTGAGGCCTCCTTGTTGAGTTCTTCCATGGACTCTGTGAGATATGACACTCTGCTTCCTATGCACCCTTTAAAAAAAAAAAAAAAAAAAAAAAAAAAAAAAACTGAAATGAGATTAGCTTTTATTTAATTTTCCAGCAAATAAAGAACTAATACTTCAGCCATTCTAATCCTATTCAAATACCCACGCCCGCCTGTGCCTCCAGGTAGGAGCGATCTGCTCATCCTCAGTCACCCACTGTATGTTTATGGCTTTATTTTCCTCTCTCACCTTCAGTGCTAGGCCACCGGCTCCTGGAAGGGAGAAGCCTTGTCTTCTTTACTGTTTTATACCACATGGGACCTTGCACACAACTCCTGGTATTTATTAGACAAATGATATTTGTTGCAATCACCCATGCGTCAGGCCCTGTGTTGCACAAAGGGAGGCAACAAGGCATAAGATGCAGATCCTGGACCGAAGGTGGAAGGCATAAATGAGGCAGAGGAGCCCCACTGCTCCTCTGCCTGGGGGCAGAGACCTGCTTGCTCCCCTTCCGGGAGCAGCAGAGGTAAGAAAGACACATCCACTCTAATCTTGCAATGCGATCGTATTAAAAGCCATTTTTCAAATCTGAGTAAGATGTTTATGACCTGATAGATGATAGCTGGCAAACTCATTTCATCATAAATATCATAGTAGATAATATACTTCAGTATAAATGATGCATCTGCCTTTGCCAGGATCTTCAGTGTGAGTAATGCTCCTCCAATATGGACTTAAAGATAAACAAATGATGGGCTCTAATGACCCAAAGTTTGATTTTCCCTTTTATGAGCTTTTCTTCACCCTAATGACACTCAAGGTGGGAAGATGGAAGACACGACTTGGACTGAAAGCAGAGTAGAAGAAGGGCTGCTCCTTCAGCCATGAGCGGCTGTCAGGCAATTGCCAAGCAAGAACCAGTGCTCCCACCACTCTGAGAGGAAAAGAAAGCTCAGCAGAAAGGTGTGCAGCCAGCAAGGAATTAGGAAAGGGAGGAAAGGGAGAAAAGGTTGATTTCTCAAGCATCTGTATCTTTATAAGACATAAAAATTCAGACACATACACATCATACACATATGAGCACATGTTATGCAGACAAAACTCCATGTCTCCTAACTGCCCCAAACCTGGGCAGAACTCAGGCCCAGGTTTTCACACTCTCTAAGTCCACTGTGACTCCTGTATTTGATCCTGCCTCTTTGCTGACTACAGTGTGTATTAGTTTATTTTCTGCAGCCAAACCAGAATACCTGAGACCATCTTATAAAGAACAGAGGGTTTTTTGGTACACAGTTCTAGAGGCTGGGGAGTCCAAGAGCATGGTGTGACATCCACAAACAGCCTTTGCACTGTGTCATCCCATGGTGGAAGGGAGAGAATGAGAGGACTGAACTCCCTTTGGTAACCAGCCCACACTTGGCGTAGCTGGTCCACTACCATAGTGTCTCGGTTACTTTTCTCTCATTGCTGGGATAAAATACCCAGTACCCAGAATTAAAGAAGAAAAGGTTTATTTAGCTCCCAGTTAGTGGAGGTTTCAGTTCATACTCAGCTGGCTCCAAGGCAGAGTAGCACACTGCAGAGGGTAGCAGCTCATGGCGGCAGAAAACAGCAAAGCACCAAGGAAGGAGCAGTGCCAGCAGCTTCTAGCAAGCCTTTCTGCACTTTTTCCATGCTGACTGCGAAGACCAAAGCTACTCCAAGGAAGTAGAACTCTCCATCCTTCCTCGGTTCCCTTTTCATGCCCTTTAAGTGCTGAGTCACTCTAGGGTGGGCCCTCCACACCCTAGGGAGGGGCCTCCATGCCCTAGCGTGTGGAATTGCAGAGCCAATTTAGTTAGGCTTTTAACTTCTCAAGTGGACCCAGTGTATCAACCACTACACACAGTAACCACATGAATTCATTCATAAGGGTCAAGCTGCTTACAAGACCCCACTTCCCTTCCCATCGTTGTTGCACGAGGATTAAGTTTCTCACACATGAATTTTGGGGATACATTCAAACCATGGCACCGTATTTCTTGTTTCCTTGACAAAGGCTTAAACTTCAGTTCTACAAATCCTTCACCTGATGGGGTTTAGTCTGCCCTCATGAACTGTTCCATCAAAATGTCTTCACTGTGCTTGCTGGGCCTGTTGTTAATGCTTATGCTTGAAAACGAGACTCCACACATGGGGTCCAGATTATGCTGAATTAGTAGCTTCCCCTAAGGCACAGAGAAATACTTCCAGATGGGAAGGTACTATGTCCTTAAAAAGCAGTAACAAATCGACAAATAATAGGTTGAAGTGTGATATACAAGAATAAGCTTTAGATTGGACACCAGGAAATCTGTATTGAAGCAGAACCTTTGTCATTCTTACACAAGTGATATTTCCTTGTATCCCATAGAGTCAATCAGCTTCCCTTGCTTAAAAATGAGGGGTCACCCACTGGCCAGGTTGTCTTAAGGATCCCTTAATACTCAGTAACAGTAAAAGAGTTCCAGCCTCCTTCTGGGTGGTCAGTAAGTACTTATTTTACCCCAGCTTCCTAAATCTGGGTAGTGAGGGACTGTAAAGAACTTTGTAGAGGCCCTTTGATCCTAACAACTTTCTTTAGGAGTGGGCAAGAAGCCCACGATCTTCTTCATCCACACAGATATTGGAGCATAGAGGTCTGCAAGACCTCCCAGGGCCACGGGGAGGTCTAACACCCATGTTCTGGAGGCTTCCTTTCATTCCTGAGAAGGGAAGTTGGTCAGAAAGAGGTCTCCCCTCATGAAACATCTACAGTCCCTGGCACTTGTGAGCAGAGAAGCAGCCTGCACGGCAGCTGAGCAGTGAGTCTGGCAGATAGGAGATTTCCCTTACAGAGAAAAAGCTGATGGCAGCAGATGCCAAGGCTTTGGAAAGTGAGGTCAGTGGCTTGAATCTGCAAAGCAAGGGCAATGGACAGGAAAAAGAAGTGTGCAGGAACCTGATGACAAATGTACTCTTTCCCTCTGCCCTCCATAACAAGTGGCACAAACTGGGAGGCTTGAGACAACATATTTTCTCACAGTTCTGGAAGCTAAAAATCCCAAACCAAGATCCCAACAGCTATGCTTCCTCTGGAGGCTTTAGGAAAAAATCCTTTCAGCCACTTGCCAGGCTCCAATCAGGGCCAGCGGCCTTGCTTGTGGATACTTTGTTCCAGTCTCACCTTGGTGGCCAAGCGGTGCTCCTCCAACAGATCTGTTCTGTGTCCCTTCTTTGCCCCTCTCCAGAACACTCACAGTGAGTTCAGTACCCATGCAGCTCTAGTATGACACCTTTTGTCAAGTGGAGGTGGCCCTGTTTCCAAGCAAGACCTCCTTCTGTGGTTCCAACTAGGGCACAAATTTTGAAAGGGACACTACTCATGCTTGAACAAAGAAGAAACAAGAGGGAGGCTGAGGAGGAGAAAGGCTGAGAAACTCACACAGAGAAACGAGAGAAAGAGAGAGGCCATGGGGAGGGAGAGGCACACACAGGCGACAGAAAAAGAAGGCAACAGAAGTAGGGAGGCAAGTTGGGGAAGGAGGGGGAAGAGATGGAAAGCATCCAGGTGCACTGAAGAAAGCAGATACCGAGTCCCACCTAAAAAGTGAGAGAGAGGCAGGAGCATCTCAGTTTAAAGCATCTGCCCAAGACGTGCACACTCTTGCCCAGGTGCCCAGTGAGCACCCTACTGCTATTTTGAGCACCCAAACTGCATGGAGGGGTGTGATGGAAATACCCTCTTTGGGGTGGATAGGCAGCCACAACAACCTGGATCAACCATAGGGATTCCTGGGAAGGCCTGGGGGCACTCACATCCCCAGCCCTCCATGACTCTGGCTCCAGGGGCTTCCAATTTTAAAGCTAAGAACTTGAGTTCATTAATTAAAAATACTATTTAAGAAGGCAGTTCCAGCACAGTCTTATGTTCATACACCTCTTCCAAAGAAGACATCCACCCAAGGAGCCTCCCTTAAGGAGCATGTGTCCCGGCCTATGGCACAGTGCTAGGGGGAAGTCTGCCTCACTGTTCCGCAACCAGCTGGCACCCACTGCTAATTTTCAGATCCCATGCGCTGTCTCCTCCAGCTTGCTGGGGTCTTCCGTATGATATCCAAAAGGGAGAGTACAGTAACCACTTCAGCATCAGCCAAAGCAGATACCAGGCCAAAGGAAGCAGGAAGGAAGAGAGAGAGTACCCAAGCAGAATGTGCACATTTGCACGTGTGTTTGCACACGTGCATGCCCAGCACCTGCAAACGCAGACATCTGTGGAAAAATCAGTAGAAACAGAAGAGAAGCCCATCAACACAGACACAGCCATCTCTACATTCCGGGGCCCTGGAACCCTCTTTATCATTAGAAAAATCACTCATTCGCTCATAACAGAAAATCATATAAAATAGGCAGAGTTTATGAACTAAGCCTCCTCTTGCTTTTATTTTCTTTTGCTATATCGAAAATGATTGAGTTTGCCTTTAGGATAATAGTTCTGCTCTCTTCCTATCACAGAAACCATCATTTATAATGAAGGAGCCGGAGCTTGCAGGTCTCTCTAGAGGAGTTTTCTGTGGCAGCCTGACTTGGCCACTGATGGAGCTGCAGAGGTGCAGCTGCAGAACAGAAGCCAGCATGGTGCTGGCCACCTCTGTGAAGCTGCTGGATCCCTGGGCGCCCTGTCCTCATGCCCCACAACAGGATGCATGGTGAGGCACACATGTCTCTCTCTAGGGACAAACATGGAAAGAGCAGTGGATTAGCACATCGCTGCCCACATCTGCATCTGCATAGTTGTCATAGTAACTGTTATCCATTCATTCTCTGATTCACTCATTTTTTTTCTTTGCCTTGCTTGTAGTTAGTTATGTTAAGTATTGCAAATACTAAGATTTTAAAAATCTAATTTTAACTCAAGATAAGAACAAACCAGGAAGAAACGAATTCTAGAAACTGAGGACTCAAGGCCGTGAGCCACAGGGATGGACTCTTCCACCAGAGGGCAGGACCTTCTCACTTCTCCTCTGCGCCTGCAGATGGCCCTCCCTGGTGGACTCACAGAGCAGTACTTGGGGTCCCTTCCATTTACAGTCTGTCCTTGGCAAATGTCTACTGCCCTCTAACAACCTGTAGCACTGCAACTGGTGGGCAGGCCAAAAACCTCAAGGTTAAGGGACCACGACAGGTCTGGAAAAGACCGGAAGTTTGGAAATTTTCAAAAGGAGGTGGCTCTTCCTGGTACTCTTCACAAAGGAGACTGAGTCCCTAAGGGTTCCAAGTAAAAAAAGGAAAGGCCACACATCCCAAGAGCATGGACCATAGTGAAATAAACCAATGGAAGCAGACAGACATTAAGTGTGTAAGGTTAAATCTGTAACCCTGCTGTGGGTTTCTGACTAGAAATGACTTGACTTCAGATGCACCCACCATGTGGATGCTCCGTGCAAGGCTCTGCAGATGGCAAGGCTCCCTCTTAGCACCTGGTCTGCAGTGCTCTCTCCTAGAAGTGGCAGAGCCTCGCAAAAGGCTTGGCATGCGTGCTGTCCATCCCCACCCCCACCGGAAGCACCAGGCTACTTTGCTCCTGGCCTCTGACTACACTATCATCTCCTAGATGGCCCCTCATAGAAGCTTGCTGGCTTAGCTACTGCCTCAGAGATCTGAAAATGCTGCTTCCTTCCATGGTGACTATAGACCTAGGGTTAGAAGCAACTTCCAGCCACTGCTCATCTTGGGGGGGCCTCGCCACTGCTTGGCTTTTCAGCTTTCCCACCACTCATGTATCCAATTGCTGATATTAAATACCCTTAGTTGAAAAGCTTGGAGTGGTTTCTGAAAAACTGAAACCTTTTAATTCATTAACATTTAGTGTGTGTGTGTGTGTGTGTGTGTGTGTGTGTGTGCCCGCGCGCGCACGCACACATACATACATGTGTGCATGCTGTATCAGGGACTGAACCCAAGACTTGCACACTGAGCTACAACTTCAGCCCTTTATGTTTAGTTCATTTGAGAGTCCAGCCTATGCATGAACATGCAGTTCTCCGGGCTCAGCTTCCCAGTGTCCTGGGATTACAGCCACACAAGGCTCCATATTGAAGCTTCATACCCTCTGTAGTTTCAGTAGAAAAAGGCTAGTGACAGAATTCTCAGGATTGAGGGCACTATGCAGCAAGTCTCAGGCCAGATTCACTCCATAGAAACCACTTTGCAGACAGCCCAACAGCCTCTTGCTGATCCTGGTCACTACGGCCATGGTGCCAACGCTCCCAACCTTGTCTTCTCTCTGTGCCATTGAAAACTGGTTTCTGGATAAAGTTCAGATGGTTCCATCAGCTAAGTGAGTCTGGGTCATTTATCACGGCCTCATTTCAGCAGTCTGGCAACTGAGAATCTTTTATAACAAAGGCAAGATTCATTTCTCAGTAAGGTTTCAGGGTCAAGAATTTTCCAAGCATCATAAAAGAGATCAGACACAGGTGAGACACAAGCACCCGTATCTTCTTGCTAGAAATGACTTGACCTCAGTTGTGCCCATCCTGCAGATGGGTTCTCATGGGGTAATGTTCCCTACCAGCATCTGTCCAGCACTGCTATCTCTGAAGATGCACAAGAAAGACAAGGAATAAAAGGAAAAATGTTTGTCAGGAGAATATTATAGCAGTTAGTGGTCAAGCTGTGGGCTCAGGGTAGAAGAGGAGGTCTTAGCATCACTGGGAAAATGGAAGCCATTCATCTAGAACCGTATGTGGGAGTCTGCAGCTTGAGAGGATAACCTTGGGCTTTCCCAGGACCCTTCAAACTGGCCCTGAGCTACCAGCATCTGTTAGTATAATCTCATAGCACTAGCATGGCTTCTTATCCAGGACTGAATGTCTACTTCACTTGGAGCAATTACTGGATTTTAGGTCTAACGCCTTCTGTGGTGGATTAACTAAATGGTAAACTTATAAAACCCAGCTGAACTGCATCAGCATAGTTCTGGGTATTGAAGGTCCACTGATGGATTGTTGCCAACAGCATAAAAAGAGAACTAGAGGGGAAGGTGGTGTGCTGTTGATTCTCTTGGAGAAGCTTGTCACACTGGTTTTCTGGATATGAACTAGGCTGTTATCACCACCAGAGGGGCTTGGGTCCTTGCTGTCACTGAGGATGGCTGTGGTTCTCTTTGGGAGAGCTCTGGTTCCTACCTTGAGCATTGCATCCTGGATCCAGTGCAGATAACTCAGCTGCTAGCACAGATCCTTCATCCCGGCACACAGACTTGCTAGCTTCCATCTCACATTTGGGCCTTGCCAGTGCAGATCCTTGATACAGACTTCATGAGACATTGTCGTGGGCCCTAGACCTCCAGCTGGACATGTGTAGGACATCACCATGAACTCTAGGTCTTCAGTCGGATTCTCTGGGTCTCTAATGTGTGGACACATCTGCCCTCTTTTGCATTCTTTGGGTTCATATTATAAAATAATCCTATAACACATATGTCCTGTATTAAATCCTTTCCCTTGCAAATCCTGACTATAACACCTTCCACAGCCAACAAAAATACAAGAAATCCCAGGTCTGTTTGTCTTTTATTTCTCCTCAGAAATTCCAAATGGATTGCTAAATCTGGGCTCTTTCTAGTTCCTGGAATTCAAGCTCCTGCCTTATGTTGTTAAGCCAGATCTTGAGTTCCTTCCCTTTTTTATGATCCCACAGATTGTTAAGAGAAAGAATATGAATTAGCATCTCCATCCAATCCCTCCATGGTTTGGATCTTACCATAGCCCACCAGATGTTGTGACAGTCCTTTATCTCCTTCCAAATTTGGTCTTCCCCTAGTCACTCCTTTTTGTACAGTGCCAGACTAGAATTCTACCTGTTAACCTGTTCTTCAGAGGTAGATGAATTTGGTAGAACAATCCTGTGTTTCAGAGTTAACCAGGTCTGGGCTTGAATCCAAGCTCAAGAATTTACTGTTTGTATGAGCTTGGTAGCCTTCCAGACTTAAGATTTCTCACATGTGTTTCAAACCTTAGTATGCAAGCAAGTGCATAGGTATCTGATGTCTGCAGCATTTGCTGTATGGGATGAGTCCCTAGTTGGCATCCCTCAGAGACCCAATTCATTTATCCATGGTGATTCACAGACCACACTTTCAGAAACTGTCACCCCAGGGTCCAGGTCCTGTCCAGTCTTAATGTGGTCCTGAAACTCAGCACTTGCCAGGAAGCACATGAACCTGGGATTTAAGGGAGGATTACAGTTATGCCCTCTCCCAGTCTAACAGCAAGTGTGTGCCTCAGACATCCCTTTACCCCAGTTATACAGATAAGCAATGAAACTGATGTGCAGCTTGCCAGAGCTCCACCTGTATCCCTCAGACAAACCCAAGGCTCAAAATCCTTGGCTCTGCCTCAGTGCAGGCCTGACTCTTGTCCCTTCTCGCCCTCCACTCCACCCATGCCCTTGGCTTCCCTGCAGCTTTACTACCTGCCCTTGATGGATACCACTTCTAGCTCACTGTCGAGCAGACTCACATCCTCCCTCCATTTGTTAAAACTTGATCCAGATCCATTTAGCAGGAAAATGGTTTTCATTATGATCATTACCCTTATAAACAAGCAGCCAAAATTTATTATCTGTTGGTCAATAATTGCCTTCCTCTCTAACAGCTCTTAATGACTATGTGCAGGTGACTGTGACCTTCTTGTCTACCGGCTTCCCAAGGAGAATGCTGGTGCTCACACAGCCTACCAAAACAGTAGGTCCTATGCCTCACATATCTCAGGACTGCCTTTCTCCAAAGGTGCACAGAGCACTCACAGCCAAGGAAGAGGGTGGAAAGCTGACTTTTCTTTTTTTTTTTTTTTTTTGGTGGAACCAGGGATTGAACTCAAGCCCTTGTGCTTGCCAGGGAAGCGCTTATTCCACTAAGCCATCTCCCCAGCTCTGAAAGCTGACTTTTCTGTCCTCAAAGTCAACCCACCTTTCTCCTCCTTCTCCTCCTCCTTTTCCTCCTCCTCCTTCTCCTCCTTCTCATTCTCCTCTTTCTCCTCCTCCTCCTCCTTCTTCTCCTCCTCCTTCTCCTCCTTCTCCATGAACTTTTCCTGCTTGCAGCACTCAGTCTTTCCCACTAGAGCTTCCTCCACATGTCATGTGGTTACAGCAAACCAACTGAAAGCAGAAAGACACAGCACTGAGGGGTCTAGGAGACAGCAATTTTATTACACTGGTAGGCCTGACTGGAATCACTCCCAAAGAGTCAGAGCACTGTCGGTAAGGTTTGGGGGATTTTAAGGAGAGAGCAAGTACAAGGTTCAGCAGCAGATTTTGTGCATTGTGATTGGATGGCCAAGTGATGTCATGGGTTGCCAAGGGAGTTAAATATCTCAGGTTATATTTCAAGGCCATCAGTTACACAAAGACAGCAAAGATGGGTTATACAAAGGAAGAGGTATTGTGTTATCAGTCTTGCATTGGGCATGTGTGCTTAGTTTCAGTGGGCATTCTTGGAGGGCCTTTTCTTACATTTTAATTCCCCTTCAGTATCACAAAACACTGTACAAGTTCCTCCTTGGGGTGCTCTGTCTCTTCTGCTTGTACCCTCCTCACTTTTCTAGGATCATTACAGACTCTCTGAGAACGGGGTCCAGGTTTTGGGCTTTTCTTGATGAATCAGAGAGGCAGGAGGACTGATCAAGGATCAGCTCATGGACCTGACATGGAGTAAGTATGATGAGGTCTGAGGACACTGGACCTGCTGCAAAGAGCAAGACATGGAAGCCTTGTCCTCCAGGTGAAGTGGAGATGCAATACTAGAGGCTGCCGTGTCCCCAGCCATGACCCAGGTCACAGTCACTGGAGGAAGAGCCACTGGTGGGGATGGGAAAAGCACAGGTAAGGAACACAAGTAGCAGGTGGTATTTTGGCAGGAGGGAGAAGTCACTGAAAGCTCCACTGAATGAGAGAAAAGCAAGCTAACTTCACCCAAATACCAGGACAGGACTCAAGTCAGGTAGCTAGCATTAGAGAATCTGGGCTTGTGGACAGAAAACCATCAAAACTATAGAGTGGAGTCATTCAGACACTGAAGAAAGAGCTGTCCTCAGAAATGGAATCTGCCTGAACCCTCTGCACCTCTGCCTCATACCCAGGGTATCTCTTCAGGCTTAAGAGTCAACTGCTTCTTTCTCCTTTCCTGAGCTTTAAGGGCAGAGCTGAGCTTCTCTTTGAATCCAGCCCTAGCTATTTGCCTACATCTGTGAACTGGGTGACTTGAACAATATCTTGGTCCCAATTATGCTCTCCATTGACCCAAGTCTGCCCAGGCAGAGGCTACAGAAGTGAGGGCCTGGCCAGCACTTTCCAACCCATAGGACCTGGATCTGTGTCTGTCCAGTCCCACACATGATATAGACCCAGCTCACCCAAGCCAGCACACACCTGGAAGGTATGGAGAAACACTGCTGCACTCAGCAGGCCAGCTTCTGAATTGCTATAAACTTCCCAGTTATCTTCTCTGCTGCTCGTCACTTGACTTTTTTTTAAACATTAAGGAGACTTCGGGTCAAATGTCCCCTCCTAGACTAGACCCCTATGTGGGTTCACTTTTCCAGAAATGGGGATGATAAAACCTGTGCATAAGAAGCCTCTTTCTCTAGTCTCCAGGTGCCCACCTGCAGGTTCACTGCTCCCTGGCTGAGACTAAGCACTCAATAAATACTTACTGACTTGACTACTTGACTTATGACCAGGACACGAAGTTGTAGGTAAGGACCCATCTCGACAGTTGAGGACATCAGCTTAGTGCTTCTGGGTGCCAGGGACAGCACAGCTCAGCATCTGTGAGGAGGGCTGGCAGCCTGCTCACAAGGCTAGGCCTAAACTCTCTTAAAAGATGAATCACCATGTAGCTATTTTACCACCACAGCAGCCTGAGCCATGAGTCACCTCAGAAGATGGAAGGGAAGCGGCCCAGGCAGAACAAGGAAGCAGCAAGGACCTTTCGGTTCAGGCAAGCTCTCTCAGATAAAGTTTTAGCATGTTTTTAATCACTTTCCTATGACTTATAATAGTGCCTGGTGGAAAAAGAAATAATGATTTAAGCACGAGAGTCATTTTCCAATTGATTTCGTTTCTCTTCATTTCCTTTTGACCTCAGTAGAAAAGGCACGGTCTCACTATTCAAAAGAATCATAACTCAGTTCTCATTCATGGATTTTGTTTAAGAAAGCGCTTAATATTTTTCTTCTTATGTTCCAGAGAACTACATTTCAGGTATTTAATCATCTTTACAGCCCCCAAATATTTGGGATTTATGGAAACTATTTAAACTCAGTTGAAAAAAACAGAGTGTCCTAAATTCGGGGTGAATTTTTACTCTCATTATGGGTGTTAATTTATGATTCAGCAATGATTTCAAGGCTTTACATCAAATCCTCTGAGGCTTGTATTTTCTTTTTATTCAACTTAGTTTTATTCTTAGTGTCAAATGAATCACACATTCAGTCACACAGAATACAAGGTCCACCTACCCCCATCCTCATAATTCAGAGTCTCGGTCTAAAGAATTATGAACCCGTTGGGGAAAAGACCACGGTGGTCCTTGTGGTATCTCATTTCCCCAATGATGAAAATGCCTGATCTTTCAAGAATCTGATTTTTAGAGGGGATCAGGGTTCCTGAGAGCCAAGCTCTGAGGACAGAGTATGTCTGCCACCATGGGGAAGGTTCCTGTCTACTACAACTCCATGAGAAGTTACTGCAAAGGAATGTGTGGTTTCTGAGGTAGTTGACGGATTCTCACTAAAGTGGCCTTAATTTCTTTATCTGTGTAATAGGGCTTTCGAGAAGGAGCTGATGGCTGGTGACATAGCTCAGGGAACTAAACATTTGCTTAGGCAAGC
>NW_004524707.1:4808243-4827341 GCF_000260255.1 Octodon degus
GAAATATGGGGCCTCAACTTTGGCAGTCATGTGTCCTTCTCCTCAGGGACAGACAAGAAACATGTTTGGAACCCACTGGGCAGGGAGGTAGGGCTTTTGGGAAATTTTGGTTGTCAGGGAAAATCACAGGATGTCCCCAACCTCTTCAAGCCTGCTCAAGGCTGTGGGCACTCTATGAGACACCCCTGCAAGTGCCATCTTGAGGAACTACATACTTGTCACCCACCCTGGCTTTGAACCTTTGTCTCTGCCTTCCCTAGGTACCATCCTCCTGTCTTCTCACCTTGCTTCTCTCTTTCTGACCAATGCATTCAAACTAATGATTTGTTTTGATAGCTGTCAGGATTTGGGGCTCAATTGTTCTCCAAAATGACTTCCTCATCCCCACAGTCCTTGCATGTAGACAATCAGGACCTCACCTTCACCAACTACCCAAGCCTCCAGGATGCTCAGTGCCCTGTTTCCCTACAAAGCTGATTGGACAGCCTGTGTGGCTGACATTCCCCAAGCAAGATCAAAGTGTGACCTATACTGTGTCTCTTCCCCGCATCTCTGAACTCAGTTCTCCTGCTCCTGCAGGAAGCCCCAGCTCCTCCACCTCTTCCCAGCAAAGCTGCCCTCTAAGCCAGGCCAGGTGCTAGACACCCATAATCCTAGCACACTGGGAGACCGAGGCAGGCTTGAAAGTTCAAGCCCAGCCTGAGCAAAGTACCACCTTAACAAAACTCTATCTCAAAATAAAAAAGAAAGAGCCATAGATGTACAAAAAAAACTTTTTTTAATTGAAAAACTGACCTTCCAAAGGCATACTGAGTTTTGCTTAGAAGCCAAAGTACCTTCTCCACAGTGCATCACCATGAAGCTAGGGTAGGAGTGGGGCGCAGACATGCAAGACAGATGATGAGTGGAGAGAAACCGTGGCTGCCGTGCCCAGGAGCGCAGCGCACACCGGAAGCCAGGCAAGGAAAGAGCCATCAGAGGAAGACGCTCTGCCAGGACCTGCATTTCAGATTTTGGCATCCAAAGACATGAGAGAATAAAATTCTTTTATTTTAAGCCCTCCAGTTCTCATGATCCGTCGTGGCAGCCTTAGGAGCTAACACACATGCACCACGGGACAAAAGGGCAAAGTGACACGGAAGAGCAAATCGTCAAAGAAGAAATGCAAATGGCAGTAAGAATGCAAACAGTGTTCAGCCTCAGCGGTAATAAAAGAAACGTGATGTAAAGCAACGCTATGCCCTTTTTGCTTCTCAGATGGCAAAGATTAAAAAGAATTATAAAGCCTGGGGTTGGCATGGGGGCGGGAAATATGCTGCTATTGGGAATATGTGAGAACAAATCATCTAGCAAGTAATACAGCAATATACCTCGAAAGCTGTTAAAATCATCATATTCAAGGTAATAATTGGGTAACTGTGCAAAGATCTATGCATAATACCATTTCCAACAGAGCATTCCTTAGTATAGCAAAATAAGAGAAAGAAATTTAAAGCTCAAACAATGGGGAATTGTTAAATAATTTATGTTATGTTCACACAAGAAAATTATCATGACACCATTAAAAATGATGATGTCAATTCATATTTATTGACAAGAGAGATGTTCAAATATAAGGAGAAAAGTATTCAGTAGCATAATATCTATATGTGTATGGTAGGGGGAAAAACAGGGACACACATCCTATTCTTGGATTATCTGTTTTCTGGCTTTCTAATTCTTCAAAAATGGAAATCAATGCTTTAAAAAATGCCTACTGTAATGCGATGTGATGACCTAAGCTCTTCTGCTGTCGAGCCACATTCTGAGTGATCGCCCTGGAGGAGATGGCCTTGAGGACAGCCTTCCCACACCCAGGGGTATTTGGCACAGGCCAACAACACAAAATAGACCAAGGACAAAAGTTGTCTCTCTGGATGCTTTCCTAACCATGCTTGGCTTTGAAACCCGGAGCATAGCGTTTTGATCTCCACCCCTTGCCCCCAAATCAATCAGGTTTTTTCAGATCCAATTCTAGGTTCCTCTGCTCCTCTGTCACCTGACTGGTGACTACCCAGGTGCTCCAGCCCCCTTGCAGTCATAGTCCACATTCCTTCTGACAGCACGAGCCCATGAAATCAAAGTTGTCTGGCCCACATGCTCCTCCAGCTGTGCCTACTTAGATCAAACTGAATCACACAATTTCTAGAACTAAAAGGGGCTTGGCAATCAATGATGTCTAACTTTCTAACTTTATAACTAAGTGGATAAAAGGCTCAGTTAACCAGACCTGCCACTGGCCAGACCGGACAAGAGGTCATTCCTGAGCTGACTCCCACAATGCATTTCTCCTGCTGTATCACATGACTCTCAAATGCAACAGCAGTGCCAGGCTGGGCATCGAGCCTTTCTGCATCAGGGGAGCCTTCCAGAAGCCCAGCTAAGGCATGAGGCTCGTCCTCCCACATTTTGTCCTCAGGCCCTGTTAAGGGAAGCAAGCTCCCTGGTCCACCCCTCCCCAAGTCCACCCCTGCCCTTTCCAGTCATCTCACTGAGTTCCTGATCCATGTGCTCACACCTCTGACCACAGTCTTCAGCACCCTCCATGACCCTGCATCTCAGTCTTGGCCCAAGGAAGCTCCTGGGCTCTCCTGTGTGTGATCACTGCTTGTGGGCCAGGGACAGTGAGTGATGTCCCTAAGGTCTCTTCAGGCCTCACATTCCACCTTCTAAGCCATGTTTAACCTAAATCCATTACTCAGACCTGGGGAGGCTTAGTCTTGCCAGGGTGCAGCTCTGGGGTCTCCACTTAACCCAAACACTGCAGCTCCTGGAGACACCGCATACTGAGGGTGCTCACCCATGGATGGAGACTCCTCTACCTTGCCTGTCCCTTGCTGTAGCAACACCTTTTCCTCCCCCAGAAGGAGAACCTGGCTCATTTCCACTCAGTGGCAGGGGCTGAAGGATGGGCTCTTCATTCCCCAGGGCCTGTGAGCCACAGGACACAGCCACCTCTTACGCCCACTAAGACTGAGCCCCAGAGCTGCCTGTGGCCAGGATGAGGCTGGAGAGCAGGACCCTGGCGAGGGGTCAGCAGATGAGCCAAGCCACTGAAGAGACCCTGCAAACTGAGCTGCTGGGGCCCTGGGGGGAAGTGCAGGAAGCCAGGCTGGCAGAGCAGGTGCGCCCCCCTCAGTCCATCAGATGCCCTCTGTGCCCAGCTCCTTTACATGCTTTCAAAAATACATAACCTGCTCAGATTGCATTTTTTTTTTTTTTTGTTCCTCGAATGCCTTCAGGGCACTTCCGGCCAGCTGGAGAGGTGTGAGGTTCAAACTCCAGCAACCTGAGGCTGACAGCTTTGTGGAAGCAGCCACTTAAAGGCCTGAGCTACGGCCAGGCCCCCTCAAATTGCATTTAAAAAATGGGTGCCACTGTTAAAATCAAGGTTTATAAAAGAATACTGAACTAGGGTCCTGGAGGAAGACTACTTGGTCTCAGAACTCAGGCAAAGGCTCCCTTCTCATTATTCTCATTCAGTCATTCATTCATTCACCAAATTGCTGTGTCAACACCCATGCCAGGTCATGTGTCAGGCCACCCTGGCTCGCGCAGAGACAGAACTGCTGACACCTCCACCAAAGCTAGCCTGAAGGCTGACAGCCTGCCTTAACCTGGACCCTGCTGGTCCAAAGGTCATCCCAACTCAGGGCCGCACATGACAGCAAGTGTGGTGGGGTGGGTAGGGCTCGGGGGACGGCTTTGCGCTGCCCCATACTGTGAGCAGCTGTCCACACACCTGCTTGCTTTCCTGGGGGTGAGGTAGGTTCCCAGAGTGAGTGGCTTTGGATGGAGGAAGCAGCAGCTGCCTCTTTGAAGGCCAGAGCTACACAGTCACAAGGCACAGCCTCAGGGAGAGGGCCTCGGGCTCCACATGGAGATCCAAGAGTCCAAAGACCCCTGAGGTCAAGTCCTGAAGGCACCATCGATTGCAAATTGGGGAGAAATGAGGCAGCTGTGGGCAAGAAGGTGCGGAGTGGAAGCCCAGCACTGGCTGCTGTGAATGACACTCATCATGATGTGGGTCATAGAATGCCAGGCAGGACCCTGGCACTGCCCTGCAGGGCAACTTGGAGTCTCTTTATGCCCTCTGCTCACAGTGGCTCCCCGTAGATGAGTGATGATCACGAAAACTTCCCCAGCCACAGACACACGTAGGTCCCGAAAGCTTCTCCGTTCTGCACCCATACCTGACCCGCCTCCTCTCTAGATTCCTCACAAAGTTGGTCAGGATGCAGGGCAGATGGCTGTGCTTCCCCATGGGACTAGGAAACAGCTACCCTGGCCTCACGGCTCGGTCACTGCCCAGTTCAGAGTATCCCAAGCAGCCCCAGCTTCATCTCTTTCACATCTACTCTGTCAGCTGATATGGTGCTGTCTGAGCAGCCTGGTTCAGGTGACCCAGAGTGGCCAAGAATTAAGGCTTCCCTGTCCCAAGGGCTATCACTCTCTGGCCCCTCACACACAAGCAACGTGTTCTGCAGGTAGTGAGCTGGCTTCAGGTTCTCTGCCAGAGGGAAGAGACCTGCACATTGCCCTACTCCTCTCCCAGAGGCAGTTGGCTGAAGGGCCCTGAGGCCTGAGGTAGGGAGGCAGGGACGGAAGATCACCCACACAGCCATTTTCACCATGCTTCAAGGAAGCAACAAAGGCTGGAAGGAATTTTGGGATATCCCAGGGTACAGTCTCCTTCCTCCCCAGCCGACACTCCTGCCTCCCTCCCAAGAGAGAGGCTGCATCCAGGAAAAGATTGGGCTCCTAAGCTGACAGGCAGTGGTATGGGGCTGGATTTATTGAGGAACACCTAATTAAGCTCCAGAGTATACCAGTCATCAAGGTGTTTAACTGGCAGCATGTGACTATTAGGAGCTAATTAAGTTGTTCCCCCTGCACTTTAATTAATGTCTGTCATTCAGCCACTGTCTGGCTGGGATGGGGCAAGGGAAGAGAGGACCCACTGGCCGGGCCCAGGCGGAGCAGAGCAGATGGGCAGGCATGGGCCAGGCGGGGAGCCGGGAGGCACTGCGGATTCACTTCATGAAAAGCTATTAATGTTCTGCGCCTCCTCAGCCAGGAAAGCAGACAGTCCTGTGCTCAAAGGCCCCAGGGACTGCCACTCAGAGGACAGTGAGAAGCCCTGGCAGCAGCCTGAGAGCTTGTCAGGATGGGTCCCCTGCCATCATCTCCCTACCTTCAGCTCCCCCTGCCCTTTCTCCCCCTCCTCACTCCAAGGTCCTGTTCTCTCCGTTGTTCCATGGACACAGGCTCCCTCCCACCTCAGGGCCTTTCTTTGCACTTGCTGCTTGCCCCTGCCTAGAATGTCCCTCTCCCCAGATACTACGTGATTCACACCCTAGCTTTTGTTCAAGTCACTTGCCCATTAGAATTCCAATACTTCCCTTCCCCGTCCAAAAAGAAAGAAAAATAACCCATCTAAATACAAAATTTGTCGATATACTGTGCATACTCACTGTTTTAGACTCTCACTCCAGTACTATAGAGAAGGCAAACTCAGTGATGGGAGGAAGTGTTTTGTGTGGGCCACCGCTACATTTCTAGTGCCTGGAACAGTGCCTGGCCTGCAGGGAGCACTGGGTAAGTATTTGTTGAATAAGCAACTGACTCACAAAGGAGACAAAGCAAACAAAAGCCCTAGCATCCTGTCTGTACATTTCCATCCTGCCTGGGACTCATCTCTAGCTCCTTCCTTTCCTCTTTCTAGCACTGCAGCACGAAAAGCTAAAGCTGACTCCTGGTTAGGATGGGCGTGGTCCCTGGGGTGGGGGGGGGGGGGGGGGTTGTGCTGCAGGGACTGGGCGAGTTGCGGAGGCGGGGCCTGGAAGGATGCACCTCCCTCCCTTCTTCCTCCCTTCTCTCCGGGCTTCCTGGCTGCATGGCATCAACAGCTCTCCTTCACTCACGCCTTCACCCTACTGCCCACCGTTCCAGACCTGAAGCATCTAAGACATGAGCCAGAACAAACCTCCCACCTCTTAGATTGCGGGTTTCAGGCATTTGTCCCACTGATGATGAAAATGGCTGAGATGCAGCTCACTGCGAACACCTGCCATTCAAGCAGCCTTCCTCCACCCACCCTCGGCTGCAAAGCAGGAACAGAGGCAAGATGGGCAAGAGGCCCCTGCAGCTACACAGGGCGGCTGTGAGCAGCAACTGGCAGGGTAATCACACCCCTGGTGGTGTGGCCCGGCTGTGGTTTGTCCCCAGAAGCCTCTCTTGCTGACACTGTCCCCAGTGAGTGGTGCTAAGGTGGTAACAACTTCTAAGAGATGCGGCCCCTTAGGACGTGATCGGGACATAGGGGCTCTGCCCTTGCGAACAGCCTAGCACCGCTCACATGAAGTGGGCCTGGTCTCCCAGGAGTGCTCGGTTCTAGAGAGACGAGACATCAGTGTAAAGTGAGGCTGCCCTTTTGCATCTGATAAGGTCAGTGAAATCCCCTCAGGATTTATCCTGAGACCCTGTACCTCAGATTTAGATCCTTTGTCAGTGTCAGCCATGTGAATGAGTCGCGGCCATTGCTTGGCCAGTGTGCTCTCTGTGAAACCCTGAGAGAATGTCTTCTCTCCATGTGACTCTTCTTAGGCACACTCTATCTTGGTCCTAACCATCCAGCAGAAAAGTATAAAAACAAAGTATAAGAAGTAAAGCCATGTTATTATGTTGAGCTGTAGGGGACTCAGGTCAACAACTTCTGACATTGTCAGTCAAGTGGAAGACCCAATATTATTATGGACTACTGGACTATTTTGGAATATTTCTCTGAGTTCACACACCTATAATATTTAAATGACAGAACTAAACAAAAAAAAGAGGATACAGATGAATGTCCATTTTGTATCTGTGTATTCAAAATGGTTAGGATAGATATATAGCTACATTCTCTTAATTCAGTGAATAGAGGGATTTGTTCTAATAGTGTTTGTAAATAGGATATCATGTCTGCATCTTATACAATAAATAACCACTAGGAAGACAGTATGCAATGTGTTAATTATTGAAACTGTCCTGTCAATTTTATTTGAAACTGCCTCATAATTTTATTGTTTCTCAATAAAATTATGGGGGGAAAAAGAGGGTGGTAGAAAGCACAGCTAGAGCAGGGAACAAGGTCTGGAGCCCAGCAATTTCAGAGATGACTCCTGAGGTCTGCACAGTCCTATGGATAACCCACTATGACTACTGGACTATATTGGATTATTTTACTGAATTCATGCACCTACAATATTTAAATGGCAATAGAATACCCATCTCTGACAAAACTAAATGAAAAAGAGGGATATAAATGAAGGACCATTTTGTATCTGTATATACAAAGTAGTTAGGTTAGATATACAGCTACTTTCTCTTAATTCAAAGAGAATTAACATTTGTACTAATAGTGTATGGACAGGCTATCATGTCTGCATCTTGTACTATGAATAACTACTACAAAGACAGCAATATGCAATGTATTAATTATTGTAACTGTCCTACTATCCTGTTTTGAAACTGTCTCATTACTATTTGTTTCTCAATAAAATTAATAAAAAATAAAATAAAATGGGGTGGCCCCGCACACCCAGCCAGCCCCCGGGTGCCAGCTCACGTCCTGATCCTCTATGCCGTGACTGCCAAGTGTTCCTTGCCACACTGTGATGGCTCTGCAGTCACCAGAATCATGTGCCAAGTAAGTCTTTTCCTAAGTTCACCAGCCTCAAACATTTTCGCACAGCTTTCCAAAAACCACAAAGACATCTGCCGTGTGCCATGGAATTCAAACAAGAACGCATGCGCCGCCTGGCTGTAAGGAGCAGGTTAGATCTCAGCTCAGCAGACCTCTCTGGAAAAGGCCAGAGCGTGCTTACCTTTGACCTAGCAGGTCACGCGGTCGCTGCTGTTACAGCGTGCAAATAACCCCAGAGAACACGCAAGTGAGCAGCGGTACTCCATGAAACTAAATGTAGAAACTGAAATGTGGATTTCACACAATTTTCTTGTGTCACAAAATATTCTTCTATTGATTGCTTTTTCTCCACCATTTAAAGATGAGAAAACTACTCTTAATTCATGTGCTGTACAACCCAGGAAAAGGGCCAGTTTTGACCCCTTGAGGGGCAGTTCACTAATTCCTGGTGGAGAGGGGATACAGTCCCAGGGCTTGTAACTAATTGTGAAAACACGGCCTGCAGAGGAAGCCTCCGCGAGTGCACAGAAGAGGTGGTAGCTGGAAAGGGCTGAGGCCATGCCTGAAAGCTGCAGGGAGCAGGAGGCCCAGGGCAAGAGCCAAGCCCCGGGTGGGATGGGGGCGATGCCTCTCCCAGCCCAGTGATGGTGATGATGGTGGCATTACTAACAACAGCCAGGACATGCTGAGTACACATCATGTGATCAAAACATATGGTGAATTTCATTTTTAAAAATTTACTACAAGGAATCTTCCTCGAAATACTCCTTGCTTCGAAACTTTGAACACTATTATCATTCTTGCCACTTTTTAATTTTTTTTTTTTTAGTATTTTAAGACAGAGCCAGGCTATGTAGTTTGGTCTGGCCATGAACTCATTACACAGTACAGACCACTGCGCCAGGTCGCCGCCTTCATTACACAGTACAGGCTGGTGTCAAACGTGAAAATCCTCCTGCCTCGGCCTCCTGAGGGCTAGACTTACAGCTGTGTGCCACCACGCCCAGCTTCCTTCTGAAGCAATTCTCAAAATCTGCCTTCGTATTTTTGCAATGTGTAATCAAAAACGTGGTGAATGCCGCTGCTGAGTGTCGTCCAATACAAAGGCACCCACTAAAACCATAACAGTGTGTCCCTATTCACCTCATTCAAGCACTTGGCTCTTACCCAAAGTAAAAATGACCCTGAAAGGCAAATGATTTGAATCAACTGAGGGCACAGAGTGGCCACGACAGCAAGCTAAAGACGCTCAGGAAGTGGACTACCTCAGAAAGGGCCAAGAAAGAAGAAATAAGGATGTAAAACGTGAGAAGGAGGAGTTTAAGGAGGAATAGTAGCCATGTGGCTTTTACTGTGATAATTTTTAAAAATTTACTGTATGTGCATTGTATTTTCCATCACACTTACCTCTTGTGTCTGATGTAGCAGGCTTGATACTGAGCATCTTAGGGGCATCGTGGGTTTAATCCACGTAGCAACCCTGCTAGGAAGTCAATTTCACCTCCTTTTCTACAAAGGCCAGGGCTGAGAGGCTTAGTAACCTGCCAAATGCCCCTCAGTGCTGAATGAGGGCCTCAGCCCCGCGCGTGGCCTCCAGAGCCCTCTGTGCTGCTCCTCCTCCAGGGCTTTGATCTCCACCGCCTCCCACTTCCTGTGATCAGATGCTGCTGTCCCTGGTGTCTGTATTCATGTAAATAACCATTTCCTAAATACACTCGATGAAAAATCAATTACAGAGCAAAGTGGCTGAGGTTTGGATAAACAACCTAATTGTTCCCTCTGGGGCTGCTGGCTGAACCTCCCAGTTGAGAAAAGAAAGAGTTCCTGTCTATCAAGAGCCCCATCCCGGCACTGATACATGCTCTTCCCTTGACTGTTATGGGTCTCTGTCCAGCTGCCAAGCTTCCCCCAGATACCCCTGGGCCCTGGGGAGGGCTCTATGTTAAGGGTAGGCTCTAAGCCAGGAAGACTGAAGAGTCTGACCCAGGGCACACTCCACAAGCCTTGCTGGAAGATGAACACCAGCTACCTTGCTCTGATGAAGGTCAGAGTCAGAGAATGTCTCCCACAGGCCGCCTTGCCTATCCTCTTGCTCTAATGGAAGGGATGGTGGCCACTTCAGCCACCTCCACTGGCCCCTCATGAGTTCTGCTCCTTTATACTTAAATTTTCACAGTTAGATTCTCTCTTTTTTTCTTTTTTATTATTTGGTATAGGGTCTCGCTACACTGCTCAGACTCATAGTGATCCTCCTGTCTCAGCCTCCCCAGCACTGGAATTATAGGCACTCACCACCACGCCAATTTTGGGGGCTGGCACCACACAGGGCCAGCATGGCATGAAGTACCAGGGATCAAACTGGGGACCTTGCACTTGCCAGGCAGGCACTTATTCCACTGAACTATCTCCCCAGCCCCACAGTTAGACTTTCCATCCAACCCTGTCTCTAGTTACATGCAAAGATCCTGGGGAGATGTACTCCACTAAACTTTGTCACCAACAGTTTCTCATGAGTTCATTTTCAGAACTCTTCAACCACACAGATTATTAAAACTGAGCAATTGTCTAGAGACATGGAATTCATGTATAGGGTGCAGTAGGGAAAGTCTGAGTCGTTGGCAAGAGAGGACCTGAAAAGAAGCCATGAGGTTCCAAAGGCCTGAGCCCCACCTGCCATCTCCACAGGCCTGCCCCCTGCTCTCACCTTATCACAAGCTGTTATCACTCAGGCTGAGCCAGTATGGTTGGAGATTTGTGAAAAAATAAGAACCAGCTCCAAGCCACAGCATCACCAATGAGTCCACGAGCATATGATGATGCTGCCTATGTTCCAAGCTACGCTCGTTCGGTGGAAGTGGTGACACAACTGAAAAGGCCCTGCGCAGAGGTCAGGAGGCTAAGGGTCTGTGGTGGATTAACTAATGGTCAACTTCTAGCACCCAGATGAACCAAACAAGCACAGCGCTGGGTGTGGAAGACCCATATATGGCCTGCTGCCTATAGCATAAAAGAAGAACCGCAAGGAGACATGGTGTGCTGTTGATTCTCCTGGAGAAGCCTGTCACACTGGCTTTCCTTATGTGAACTAGGCTGTTCTCATATTCAGAGTAGCTGGGGTCCTTGCAGTCACTGAGGATGGCCGCAGTTTCCTTTGGGAGAGCTCTGGTCCTCAGTGCCGCTCCCTGTCTCCAGTACAGATCCCTCAGCTGCTGGCATGAACCATCATCTCACAGGCACAGACGTTCTAGCTTCCACCGCTGACCTTTGGGCCTTCCCAGGGTAGATGCCTGTGACAGACTTGTGTGAGATACTATCCTGGGATCAAGGGCTTCAGCTGGACTCGCGCAGGGCAGTGCCGTGGGACCCAAGCTCTCAGCTGGAGCCTTTTGTTTTGTTTTGTTTTGTTTTGTTTTGTTTTGTTTTGTTTTATTTTGCTTTTTCGGAACCAGGGATTGAACTCAGGCCCTTGCACTTGCCAGGGAAGCACTTATTCCACTGAGCCATCTCCCTGGCCCCTAGTTTTTTGTTTTGTTTTATTTTGTTTTGTTTTTGTTTTTGCGGAACTAATGATTGAACTTTCAGCTGGATCCTTTGGGTCTCTAGTGTGTGGACCGATCTCCTGCACTCTTCTTTTGACTATTTGAATGATTATAAAATAATCCTATAAATTATGTGTCCTTCATTAAATCTTTCCTCTTGTAAACCCTGACTATAACAATATCTCATGCACATGAGAAATCGATAACCCTTATCTGTTTAAGCAGCACACTGGTGGCTACCCGACGAGTTTCTTCTACAGTCTCTTTAATGGAGCCCCTATTCAAATAAACTTGGGAACTACTGCAGCCCAATTATAGCTTCCCTACCTTATCTGATAAGGTTCCCAAGGCACACTTGCCCATATTAAAATTTCCTAACAAAGGAATCTGCTCCCTTAGTTTCTCCAGCACTTCTGACCCTGGGTTTCCCCACACTCCTGTGCCACCACACGTACCTTTCCAAGCACAGACCCAGCATCTCTAATATTTCCTGAAGTGCATATTCTTCAATGCATTATTTGAAAATCTTTGATATGAATGTACAAACTTCCATCAGGGCAGCTCAGTCCAAAACATCAATCAAATGTTTAATATCAGATGTGACAGAACAACCTATTTAAATGTTTCCTTTTCCATTTAGTTTCTGGAGCCTTGGAGAAAGGCAGAAACCATCCTGATCCAAAGCAACCCAGGCACATTCTCTTGCTGTGGCACCCTGGTTCTCCCCTTTGCAGTCTCCTGGTCTGACTGGGTGATAAACAGTGGCTGACCTACATGTGCTCACCCGGGCCACCTCAGAAGGCTGCCGTGGTTGTGAGCAAAACTCAAGATCACCTCAGAGCTGGCTTGAATGAGCTGTGCCAGAAAACCCACTTCTGCAGCAGGCCAGGCTGGCCGCCAGCTCCTGGGAGCCTGCACAGGACACCTAACCCATCCCAGAGTGGCTTTTGGGTCTGGCCACTTCAGGAATCCTGTTCAGCATGAAAGGACGACAGCACATGAAGCTAGAGAGGAAGAGGCCTTGTAACGACCTCCAGAAGACCTGTGAAGCAGGATTTTTTCACTTAAAAACCTGCCAACAGTTGACAAGTCCTTTCACAACACACAAAGCTCAAACTGAAAATTTTTTCCTGTGAAATTGATTTGTTGTTAATTTATATCACCAACTTTAGAACAACAATTCTGAGGTGGTTTTTTTTTTTAAAGAAATAAACAAACATGTTGAGAAGAGAGAAAAATGGAATAAAAGAATGTTTCAATTAAACTAGAAGAGGCAAAAAAAAAAAAAAGGCACACAAAGAAAGAAAGAACTCTCCAGGTCCCAAGACTTCCTGGGTGGTGCCCTGCTCCTAGGCTGGGACTAGGTGAGGGAAGACAAGCTCAGGATGCGGGTGGGGAGTGGGGAGAGAGAGAGAAGGAAGACCCTCCTTTAGAGTTGTTCCCTAGACCCCTCACTTGCCACCACACCGCTATGAATGCACCTGGTCCCACATAAGGTACTGTTGGTCCCAGTGGCTCCACAGAATCACCCAGTCACTCTGCTTATATTGGTTACATGTTCCCAGGTGACAAACACAAAGCAGGTAAAGCCCCTGCACACAAGGAACTCAGCACATTAGGAAGGGAAAACAGTACAGGAGAAAGGCTAACACAGGTTGGCTGGGGCACGTGCTGTAACAGCGTTCTCTGAGGATGACAGAGGACCAGTACACATGCCATAGAGCCAGTCCACTGCACCTTCAGGAAGATGGTGGGGCTCATTCTGGCCTTAGGAAATGCACAGACTGCATTTAGGAAGGAGTATGGGAAGCTGAGAGCAGGAAGAAATAGCCCACTGCGGGCATGGCCAGTCCCAAGTGCAGCAGGTGGGCAGACAGCACAAACAGGTAGGAGATCTGAAAGGACAACAGCACCTGAGGTTGGAGAGGAAGAGGGCCTGCGAGGACCTCCAGAAGGCCTGTGAATACTTGTTAAGGTATGCTAGGCTTCACCTGTGATACCTGAGCATCTTAGAAGACTTTGAGGCAGGACAGGAAGAAACTTGATTAATGCTGGGCAAGGTGGCACACACCTGTAATTTCAGCACAGGGGAGACTGAGGCAGGAGGATTACTGTGAGTTTGAGGCCAGCCTGAAACATAGTAAACTCATGGCCAATCTGAGCTACACAGCAAGGCCCTGTCTCAAAAAAAAAAAAAAAGAAAAGTTTAGATTTGGCATCACTAGCAGACTCAAAAGTTGGGGACAGTGAACAAGATCAGCAATCAAAGGGCCAGCCAGATAGCTCAGTGGATTAAAGAGCCTGCAAGCAGGCACAGGGGCCAGGGGTTCAATTCCAGACTTGCCGTGCTGGCCCAGCCCAGTGGACGTGCTGAGATGGCAATCAAGACTGGGCATGGTGGTGCAGTGCCCGTAATCCCAGCTCTTGGGAGGCTGTAAACAGGAGGATCACTATGAGTCTTATCTAGTAGTGAGACCCTGAACACCCTGTAGACCCTTCCTTCAAATAAAAAAAAAAAAAAAAAACAGAGAAGCACTAGGGAGACTGCTGTAAGAACAACTGGTCAGTAGTGTCCAATTTTCTAAGTCAGCTGCATTGAAAGATAGAGACTACCACCCTGAGGTGTGGAAAAGTAGGCCACAGCAGGGAACCAGCACGCCAGGCAGCCCCATAGTGTCCCGAACACCAGCATCCAGGGTCCTGGCTAGCAATGACATGCGAGACAAGCTCCATGCACTCTGCCACTGCATCAGGGGAACTGAAGTGTCTGTTGGGCAGGAGTTCCCCTTGATACAGCCCAGGAAGAAAAGCACTCGCCTGTACTATGCTCTTCAAGTCTGAGATTAAATGGCCCGGTTCTACCAGAACCTTCCAAAACTAACTCCCAAACAATTCCCAAGCTCCTTTCCTGCCTACCAGCCTACAGTCTGAGGATTCCGCGCATGTCAAGTGTGGTCGAGAGGCTGTTTGGCTCCTCTGAGATTCCTTGCTGAAGTAATTCCCATACTAAGTGTCTGTCCTGGTCTCCATCCACTGAGAAGACCCAGCTGAAACCAGCACCTTCTCTCAGGAGCACTATGGCGACAGCCTTCTGCTGGTCTTCCACTGTAGCTTTGTCTCACTTCTCATTCCGTTTTCCACAGATGGAAGAGTATTTAAGGGCTATCACTCTGCTCTGGTCAATGCCCTGCTTAAACTCCTCACTGGCCTCTTCAAGGAACAGGCAGAGTCCACACAAAGGGTGCTGGTAAATTTCCAGCTGCAGGCCATGAGCTGTCATGAACCCTTCCTCCAAGCCAAGCCCAGCCCAGCCCTTCAGGTCCCAGACCCAGAACCTCTCCCTACCTCCGAGCTCTCAAGAGCATCCTCATCTCACAGAGCAGCACTGGCCAGCAGAAGTGTGAGGCCTGAGTGTGAGCTCAAGTTTTCTGAGAGCCATGACAGAAAAAGTGAAAGAAGCCACTGAGCACAGCATGGATGTGTTTTAGAATTCTCCATCTGAGATGTTAGCACCTCAACACATAATTCATTTTTTTTAACATTTATTTATTTAGTGTGTGTGTGTGTGTGTGTGTGTGTGCGTGCGTGCGTGCGTGTGTGTGGCCAGCTCAGCCCACCAGGGGGCGGGGCCGGCTGGCATGTGGTGCTGGGGGATTGAACCGCGGTCCCTGTGCTTTGCCAAGCTTGTTCCAAGTAGGTGCTTTAGACCACTGAGCCATCTCACCAGCCCCACATAATTCATATTAAGACTATTCACTAGCTAGCTCCAGTCCTTCTTCCTTGGGTCTTCACCCCAGAATGTAGTTTGCACTCACAGTTCATCTCCACATGGCTTGTAGTCCCGTGCTCAGCATACTGGTGACTGTCCCCAGCACTGCCCTCTGCAGGCTCCAGACATTCATTCCTCTCCAGGCCCCTTAGCTCCCTGTCCTGGTCCTACAGAGACTATTGTAGCAAGGTACCCTGGACCCGATGGCTTCTGAACATGGAAATCTCTCTCCCAGCCCTGTGGGCTGACGTCCAGTGTCAGGCCAGCCTGGCAGGGTTCCAGTTCTCCTTGGGCTGGCACAGACTGCACCTCTCAGTGAGAAAGGCGACAGTCACCCTCAGGGTTTGTCAGATCAGCAGTAGCCTCATTCCTGGGTGGCTTCACCCTGAGAACATAGTCACCTTCCCAGCCACCACCTTGAGGCTCAGGGCTTCCAAGGCGGCAGCCGGGGCTGTCCCTGCCAGCCCTCCTGCAGCTTGCTCACTAGGTTGCCTGGGCTCCTACCTGAATGGCAGACCACTGGCTGCCTGGAGCAAGGAGAGGGCCAGGCTTGTTCCGGTGAGCTCCGACACGGAGCCCTGCAGCACACATGTCTGCTACACCAAGCCAGCACTGTTGAGCTAAGGGTAGGTGCAGAGCGTTTCCTTCCCTTCTCTCCGCCAACCGCGTGCTCACACCGCACACTCACACATAGTCACGCTTCCCAGGAAGGGCTTGAGCAGTCACCTGGCGTGTCCCCTAGCCGAGACCAGCGAGCCTGCCCGGGCTTCCGGTCTGCTGCACTCTTCAGCTCAGAGAAGGCCACAGCCAGAGGAGAAGAAGGCTGAGGGCAGCAGGACTGAGCAGCTCAGGGTCAGGCCCTCTTCTTGGCCTCCTCCACTGGGGGAGTGGCGTTGCCTCCACAATCCGAGGGAAACAAGGAAAGAGAGTGTTAAAAGAAGCAATCAAGGCTATCAATCAATCTTTTTCAATTACTGTCCATTCCAGCAATAGAACAAGAGGATGGAAAAGAGGACCAGGAGGGGGGTGCAGAAGGGAAAGAGAGAAGGGGGAGGGGAAACAGGAGGGAGGGAGAAAGGAGGGAGAGAAAAGAAAGGAAAAGAACATTAAGACAGCAAACCACCGCAGATTTTTCCCCCTTTGGTTTTTAAGACAGGGTCTCCTTAACAGTTCAGGCCAATCTTGAACTCACTAGTAGCCAGGCTGGCCTTGAACTCACTCCTCCTGCCTCAGCCTCCCAATTATAATCGTGTGTCACCACTATACAGGATGCTGAGAGATTGCTAATGTTTTCAAATGTTACTGGATAAACCCAGAGATAAGATTTGTATGCGATTTATTTTGAATGCAGTGTGCATTATTCAATAGGTAGTTAAAATCTGTTTTATCAAATATATAATGAGATACATACTGCAATTACAATCAACCCCAAGACTACTTAATCTTATAAAACATTTAAAATGTGTCCCTCCTACACTTCCTATTAATCAAAACCAAACTTAAATGCTAGAAGTGGAATTAAATGCTAGCTTCTGGACCAATTCATTTCCAGTAACATATCCCTCTACATTTCATTGGAGAGTTTGGAGAGTTGATTTCAATGACTAATCAAATTAAAGGAGTTACTTCTTTGTTTTTATAATAAACAAGCTCTTTATTCCCAGAAGCCAATTCTAAAGTTCAGTAGACATGCACAAGTATGTTTACTAAAGCAAAACCAAAAAGAAAGCCACAGCTTTAGTCATGCTTTTATGCAATATTTTTGCCACACATAACATTTACTTGTGACAAATTAAGTAATGAGAAACAGTGTATAGATTTATTCTTGTTTTCACAATTTACTGTAAAATAGATTAATTCTATCATACCCTTTGTGATTTTGGTCTTGACTCCTTTCAGTAATCATTTTTACAAAATTAGAAGTATTCCTCTTACAGCGGTTTTTATATTGTTCCTCAAAACGTTTTGTCATGTTGATTTGACTTAAAAATTTAAGTCAGAATTTTTCTTACAGAAAATAAAGTCTGCCTTGCAGATTAGCTTGAAAACGAAGACAGCTTTGCTAAACAGATTATGCACAAAGCATTTTTCATAAATTAAATGAGCTAAATCTGATTCTGGGAGTTTTAGGGAAAAAAAGACAGAAAAGTAAAAGCTTTAAAATATGTAATAAAATAAATTCATTTTTCTAAAATTGCACAGGAGAAAGTATATTGAAACATTTTAATTTCACTGCAACTTATTAGGAGATTGACACAGACAAACTGCCTCCAAGTGAGAGAGACAGAGGGAGAGACAGAGACAGAGACTGAGAGACAGAGAGAAAGAAAAAGAGACAGAGAGAGAATAAATTTTGGAAAAGAATTTTTGGACACTTACAGAAATTAAAGTGAATGGTTCTAATGATGGGTCACAAATCACTTAGGAACATTTTTTTTTCATTTCAACAACTGAAAGAGAAAAATAATTTTCACTGATGGGCTGCTGTGTCATTGCGTAATTTGAGGCTTCTGAACTCTGAGCTCAAATAATTGATGAAGTGATCACCATAAAGCATCTTCCAATCCCGTGAGCTCATTTGTGTAAGGAGATGCATCAGTATGTGTATCTATAAAGCAAAATAAATTTCAATAAAGAAGAGAATCGCTGCTGCACTTACTCTAGCAAGCAGTATCTATTATCCAGTTGGGGGAATCACACTAATCTCATTAAGATTTACAGTCACAATAAATTTTTACTATTTGTTTAATTTAGCATTGACCAAACTTATATTACATTTGTTATTTTTGTGATTTGTTCCTTGACAACAATTATAAAGATCACTCATTCAAAAAGTAATTTTAACATTTAAAATCTTAAAGTAATATATTATTATTAAAATTTCTGGTTACGCGTAAATATGGGTACATACTTAACATTACTAAACTGCATGTTTAAAATGGGTGAGGTAGTAACTTTATGGTTCTTTTATGAGATTAAAAATTAAATTTTAAAAAATGTCTAATTATGAGTATGTTATCTTAGAGAGACAGATTGGTTGATCAGAAAAGGCCAATCACCCCAGTGCTGTGCCAGTCCCACTCCCCGGGCATGCTGAGACGGTGACAGACTGGGCACAGTGGCGCACGCCTGTAATCCCACGTCTTGGGAGGCTGAACACAGGCATATCACTACAAGTCCGATCTACATAGTGAGGCCCTGTAGACCCTCTAGACCCTGTCCTAAAATATTAAAAAAAAAAAGTCAATCAAATATAAAACAATACTGTATTGGAATAAAATTCTATGGAAAATAGACAGGAAGATGAATTTAGAAAGGTTAGAGATGAACCAAAATTTCCCAGTTTCGAGAATCAACTGTTCCCAAAAGTCCTGAAATGTCAAGAGTGGCTATCAAGTTACTAAACAAGCCCATTGTGTTTTAATGAGGGATAATGGCTTCATTTCAAAGAGTGAACATTTATAATTCCCTGAAATGATAGCCCTCAGAATGGCTTCACCCCATGGAAAAAATCACAGACACCGACTTGGAGACATTAGGAGAGCTGCAGGGCTTGGGGCATCTTCAGAGACAGAGGAGCAGGGGTGGTGCCAGGCCCTGGGGCCTGGGCCAGCCCTCTGTGCCCTGTGGTGCTGTGCTTTTCCTCCTTGTTCGTCCCATCTTGTTCCTTAGGCACTTTGTTTTCTCTAGGAGAAAAGCAGGATGCTGGGGGCCAGAGTTTCCAAAGCTGTGTGACCTTCTGTGTCCCCCAGGCCCTGACTGGAGCACGCTGACAGGGGCTGACACCAGGCTAAGATGGCTGCAGGTGAGCCATGGCCGCAGGCCCTGGATCGGACAGCCAGGAAGCACCCAGCACACAGTCTGGGATCTCACTGGAGGTGAGGGCTCCTAGACGGGGATGCCTAAGTCCGCCGCCTCATTCCTGGTTTTCTTTTTTTTTTTTTCAAAATTTTATTGATAAACAGACACAGCAATGAGACAGTTTCAAATCAAATCGAAAGTACAGATTCAACAAATAACACACTGCATATATTCTTCTTAGTGGTTAATTGCTGTACAAGATG
>NW_004524707.1:4828021-4843223 GCF_000260255.1 Octodon degus
TGTCCACAAGACCCTGTTCTTACTAATTGTGCCCCAGGAAGTGAGCAGCCATTTAAACCGAAGGCACAGCAGGCAAAGCTCCAGACACCGACTAATTCTGGAAGAACCAAAGCAGGTACTGACCCCGACAGACAGAGACAAGCCATAGGCTACCCCACAGAAGCTGGGTCCCCAGGGGCCTCCTCTGCAGCTTGCCTGCTGAGACCCCCAGGATGTCCCTGCCTGTCCTCTTCTCCACCTCCCCCTAAGGGTGCATCCCCAGGAGTAATGAACAGACACTGGTGCATTTCTTTGTTTTGTTTTTGTTTTGGATCAGAGGGGGAGAGCTTTTGTTTCCTTTTCTTCCCAGTTGGCTAAACATGACATCTGGCCCCACAGGCTTAGAAAATAACTTCACTAGCAGTGTGAGAGATTACACAGGACAACAGCCTCGGGTATTCTCTTAAGGAATGAGGAAAGCCCAGGCTGCCTTCACTTCTGAAATCTGTGGCAATCATCAGGAAAGAGCAGCTGTCAAACTTGCCCCCTGCTCCACGGAGGCCACCCAGCCTCTGCCGTCATTCCTTAATTGGTTTATTAATCTATGCAGGACCCACTTCAGTCTCACTGTGCACCACTACTTAACCAGGGCTGGACTTTGTAACAATGCTTAATTAAGCTCCAAGAGCCACGAGCCCTCCCTTCTCTTGGTTGTCCTCTCCCACTTGGCCAGATCCCAGCAGGAGCCGAAATAAACAAGTGATTTCGCCTCTGGTCCATCTGCTCCGACGTCCTGAAGGAAGACATGCGCACCTCATCTGAGGGCTGCTGAGCCCCATGGCAGGAAGCCTGCTGTTTTGCAGAGAGATGTTAATTAAGAGTTGTACAGCGAAAGCAAAGGACAGTGCTCAAAATGCTGCACAGAGCTTTCTTTCCTGCAGCTCAGACTTGCTTGGGAAGAAGATCTGCCCACCACCAACAAGCATTACTTCTCAGTATCCTTTGAGCTCCAGCCTGGGGAGCTGGTGGAGCAAACCGGAAGCCAGGGAGAGGAGGAGGAGATGGATCTGGGAGATGTGAATTTGAAAGTGGCTGATTTGCAATCTAAGGCTATGTGTACATTTGTCCCATCAGATCCACTGTGAGTCCAGGTAGGCAAGGACCAATGCCTAGCATGGGGCAGGATGTGAGACAAGAAAGTTTGGAAGGAGGGAGAGAAGGGGTAGTAAAAGTCATTGGGCTGATCAGTTAGCGTGTGGACAGGTGGACAAAGAGATGGGGATTCAGACCAAGGACACGCCTCACTATTGCCCAGATCTGTGGTTCCAGAAAGCAAGCCCCAGCATTCTTCCCATGGAAGCGTCTTCCCAGAAGTAAGACTTGTAAAAAGTCAGCACAACATGCCACCAAAATAACACCCTCAAGAGGAAGGGGAAGGGTCTCTACCACTTGTTTTGAAGACGCTAAACAACCCATTGCTTGGGTTGAGGAGGTTGTCTTTATTTATCCATCTATTTATTTTTACTGAATCGTGTCCACAGGACACTGGAATAAACAAAACTGTCAATGTTAAATCCACCATCTGAACATTTCTAAACATCTGGATATCTGGCATCATGCTGACCCCAGAGTTGCAGCCTCGAGCAGAAGGAGGCAATGCGAGGGGAAGGGCGCTGCAGCCAGAGCCTCAGACAGTGTCCATATTTCAAACGTTCTACCCATTGTCAGGCGAGGTCCAACTTTTCATTTAGAAAATATGATCAACTAGTTACAGAAATGAAAGAAAGTCCCAGGAAGGAGAGAGGAGGGGAGCAGGTGAGGCAGGAGCTGGTAGGGTGCATCTGAGAACCCCTAAACACCCTCCAGAGGGCTCCCCACATCCACCACATAGGACAGGCTTGGGCTGCCCTCACCCCAGCCCAGTGCCTCACTGTGTGTGGCCAGTTTCACTCGGAGTTTACCTTTCACTGATTTTAGTAATGCTGTCACTTTTGCGCACTCCAGCAATGTGAGATCGAGAAGAAAGGGTAAAAATCTCCCTGCAGTACAGAGAGGGAAATCAAGGCCAAGGCAAACGAAGCTCGCTGGTGAGGCCAAAGGCAGAGGGAAGCCCAGCTCCCTGCTTCTGCGGTGGTACCTGGGACTTGCTGCTTGAGAGAGGCCACTGTCCACATGTGGGCGTAAGCATAGGTGGCATAGGGAAGGCTTGGACTTGGAAGAAAAGGCCACCCTTAAACATAGCTCCCAGCACACCCACACCACATGTGCCCACGCCCATGCCCTTTGTGCTTATGACCTAGGTGCTTTTAGATCCTTGAAGAGCAAAGCCTTCCCCCGCCCCAGCTGCATCCCTCCCCTCAGCTGCTCACCTTCCTGGCTGGCTGGAACATGTTTTTCGTTTTTCTGGATGATTGATGGTAGAAGAGCAAATGAGCTCCCACTGCTTTTAAGATGCATTTTCTTTCTTACGGAGAAGATGATGTGAGCATTACTTCTCCCAGCCCCCTGCCTGCCTCAGCTGCCCACCTGCAGCCTAGGCAGCTTGGAAGGACCTTCCCAGAAGGGAGGGGGAACAGACTTCACCAGCCCCATGACAGGGCCCACACCCATGTGACCAAGCCCTGTGCCCACTTTACCTCGCCACCCTGTCCTCCTCTCCCAAGGAAGTTCAATGAGACACTAGGCCATTCCCATACCTGTCATGCCCGTGCATGGAAATCAGTTGCCTGACACTATGCAGACACTGAACGAGTGAAGAAATAAATGAAGAATGAATCAAACACTAAGGGGCTGTCTGGCATGCTCACGATGCTGAGTTCAATTCCTCGTACCAAAAAATAAAAAAAAACCTTAAGAGCTCAACTTAATGAATTAAATTGCTCTGGGTTTCAAAGTGTTCTCTCCCCCAGCTCCTGCCCCAATTTTCTGCCTTTGCAATTCTAAGTGGTCCCTGGACCAGCAGCAAACATGGACTGGGAACAGGGTCCCAAGGTGTCCTACATACTGACCCAGCTTCTGGAAGCTCTGCTGCACAGCTCTGAGCATAGGCTGGGTGGCCCACAAGACAGCCTCTCCAGGACCTTCACTGCACAACACTTCTCAAAATGACATCAGGTTGTGACAGTCTATGAAGGTAAGCTCAGGGTCACTGCAGACCTGGTGCACTGACTTGGGCTGGCAAGACGGGGGTTTAGCTCCTTCTTCCTGTTCCATCCCCTCCCACTGTGCTGTGCCTCAGGGGTCCCAGCTGACAGATCCAGAGCGCAGCATGGCTTTGCTCTAACTAATTGCCAACAGTTGGCTGAAGCTCCATTCGTTATTCAAAAAGCCTCATTAATCTCCTGACGCCTGTGTAGCCACCATTGCTGGTGCTGTTCTCTCCTCCCACACCCAGTTCCAGGCTGGGCCTCCTGACTCCTTCTGGCAGCATGGAGGTGGGGGTGGGACTGGGGATCCTTCCTGGAACCTAAGCTAGAGCCTGGGGACAGAGATCTGGGTCAGTCAGGACCAGCAGAGCCCTACTCCTGGCTGGAGTGGTCCTAGCAGGCTGGACCCAATTCTATGTCACCTAGAGCCTTGAAACAGGAGGGTGCCTTCTAGTGTCATCACCAGAGGTTTGGCAAGCACCCATGGGTGAGCAAGCTGCTCTTCTCCTGTTGGGGAACCTAGCAGCGAGTTTAGAGGCAGCCACGAGGCACGTTCGGGAAAGCTTGTCAGGACACCTGAGGAATTGCAGAGCGTCACTGAGTCTTAAGCCTGCAATTCCAGTTCATACTGTACACCCGACGGCACACCTGAGCCTGTCTACTCTATGTGCTGCTGCTGGAGCCTAGTCTTCCCTGGACTCGGTCAGCTCCAAGAGGTGCTTACCTGCCTCTGGTGCTTAGGAGCCCTGCTGACCCACAAGCTGGCCACGCAGACTCATGCCTGGACCCATATGGGACAACAGGTATGTGTGGGGGATGGGACAGAAAGGGAAGGGCCAGAGAGGAAGGGAGCTTAAGCTCACAGCTCAGAGCAGCAAGAAGATGAAGCCTCCCAAGAACAAGCTACTGAAGCAAAGGGCTCCACTGCTGTGGCAGCCAGAGGCCTGTCCCAGGTGGGTGGGCCTCTCTGGCAGCTGGGCTGAGGTAGCCACTGTTGAAACCTCTGTGTTAGCCAGCTTTCCCCTGCTGAGACCAACACCGGGCACCCACAGCTTAAAGGAGGGAAGGTTTGAGTTAGCCCACATTTCAGAGGGCTCAGGCCACGGCCAGCTGGCTTCAAGGCAGGAGTGTCAGGGTGGAAGGGTCAGTGATGCAAAGCTGCCCAGCTCACGACAGCCTGGGAACAGTGCAGGGGTGGCGCCCGAGAGAACCGTGTGAGGCCTGGGCTAGAGCATGCAAAGCCCCACCTCCACGACCCAGACCCACCAGGAGCCTGAGTCTGCGCTACGAAACTACAAAGGTTGTGTTAGCTCAGGGAGGTCAGCATACCAGGATTCACAGTCCGTCTCCATCCTGTTTTTTCCTTCCAATATTTTATTATAAAATTTTCAGACAGAACAATTGAAAGAATGATACAAGACATGTTTGGTAGGAATGGTAGGTATATAGATAGCCATCATTTTTGCTGGATTCATTTAAATGTGCAACTCTCTGGCCTCTAGTTCCCTCTGCATTGAAGAAGCTTCTATGAGCCAGCCTCCCTTGCTGCAAAATAGTCTAGTATTTGTTGAAGCAATACTGCCCTCTGCTGTCGCAGGCTCAGCGGAGCGAGGCAGAGGAAATGCTGAAGAGAGGGTTCCTCCTGTAATACAGCCTTTTGTCCTATTCACTCAGAAAGTCACCTTTGCATGAGATGTGCCCAGGCAGAGCTGTGGGCACCAGACTGAGGTCCAGCTGAGCTCAGATAACTGAGCACCATGTTAAACCAGCAAACATCTTGTGTTTTCATTTTCCTACAGCCACGAAGCTGGTATGGTTACAGCACCGGGGCTGAAGGCACAGCTGTGGATCAGAACACCGATGGCTTCCTGCTTGGTGAACTAGGGGCCCTCACACCCTTTTCTGTCTTGGGTAAAGAAAGGCTACACAGCAGAGAATGAGCGAGAATGCGGTTAACTGGATGGATTCAGAAATGCCAGAGCAGAACTAAAAAGCATTCACCTTCCCAAACGAACAACTGAACTTACCCACGTGGTTCATTGACTTTAGGTAAGTACCTGGGGCCTTGGTGTGTGTTCTGCTAGATATTCAAGCTGAGATTTGAGTCTTTCTGCCCATATGAAAGGTGTGCAGCAGAATGACCATCTCAAATGGAGGTAGCCGTGGAACAGGGCGCAGAGACAGCAACTTCCCACCTTGGGCCTGTCTTTAGCAGCTGTTCCCAAACGTGTCTTGGAGTAGTTACTTGGGAAGTTGTTAAACTAGGTTGCTACCTCACTGCTGTTAAACCAGGTTGGACTCACTGATGCCAGTCCCTCATCCAGTATGGAGGGCATGAAGCCTGAGAACCTGAATTTCTAAAACTCGCCCAGGTGACTCCTGGACCAACCTGGGCCCCTGAGCCCAGCTGTGCTGTAATAACAACTCCTGCATCCTGATGACTGTACACCAAAAGTTTATTTTGTGTTCAGGCTGCATATAGGAGTCAATGTGGCTGTCAGGTGGTCACGGGAGATCCCAAGCCAGCAGATGTCCCCCGCCTTACAGCAGCAGCTTCATCTGTAGGATCTGGTTGCTATGACCAAGATAAAGAAGCTAAAGATTCATGTTCGGGCTTCTACTTGACTCAGCCAGAAGAGATGACATAAATTAGTCCCATTCAACTCTAGTGACCGGGACATCTCAGTGACCCAACCATGTTGCAACAGGAGTCCTCCACCTTCCCAGAAGAGGCATAGATGCTGGTGAGCACCCATTAGCTGTGCCACCCAGTATCTGCACCGTTGAGGATATGCACATATGGCCAGGCGGGATGGTGGTCAGTGAATGCGCATCTTCATTCTCTTCAGTGCTGGCCACAGTGACAATGATGGTGGTGGTGAGGAGGAAGAGGAAGGTGGTATGATGGAGAGGATGGGGAGGATGGTCCCCATAAACAATAACTACTGAGTGTTCACTCTTCCAGGAATTGTCCTAAGTGCTTTTTAACCCTTGTATGGTAGGAGCATTCTTTTCTATAAAGGAGGAAACTGAGGCAAAGTGCAGTTCTGTAGCTTGCACATGTCATGAAGTGGCGAGAGTCGGTCCTGGGATTACAATCCAGCCAGTCTGGTGTCCGAGAGAGCCTGTGGTGTAGACAATGTTCCGCTCCATCACTGACCATTACTTCTCACTTGGAAGAGAGAGCAGAAGAGACTCTGGTGAGAAGTCCTGCTTCTGAATGAGCTAGTAGTAGTACGGACCCAAATCTTCTCCGTGTGAGCAATTCTGTGGAAGGAGCACCCCCACCCAAGTAGCTCTCCTGATACACAAAGGGCCTATTTCAAGTCAAAATGTTACAATGGGATCCAGATCCTATGGAAGGTGTTAGGGGCCCCACTGGTGGCCATCAGTGTCTGCAAAGCCCAGAGGGTGGGATAAAACATTTCTTGATACTTCTTGAGTAGTTGTCTCCCATTCCACACAAGTAACCCTTCGTGGGGACCAAAGATTCTTCTCACTCTTTCTTCCTTCCCCCATCGCTTTGCCTGGGTCCTGGCCCACCTGCAGAGTCCCTGCAGGCTGAAGGCCAGCCAAGGTTCGAGCCCCTCCCTTTATGCCACCCTGGGGACTGTGGTGGGAACACAGGAAGAGACATCAAGTCAGCACCACCAAGGAAGGACAGAGCCTCAGGCCTCAGATCTGCGCACAAACCTCCTAACACTGATGTCCATGACTGCGCTCCTGAAAGCTCTCCTCTGTCTCGCCAAAGACTCCCACCGCGCGTGAACCGGGGAGAGAGCGAGATGGGAAAGAAACACAACTAAAGGTTGGGAGAGAAACTCTCTACTTCTGTCTACTGGATTAGATTTGGTGTTTGAGCCCATGACGGCCAGCAGAGGGCACTGGTCGCGGGCGTCGCCCGGGAGCCGCGTCTGCCGTCAAGGTCGCTCCCGGGGAGCTCGGGCGCGCGTCATCTCGTCATGAGACATCTGGCTCAGCCAACGCACAGCAGCCTCTGAGGTCCTTGTTAGTCCATCAGAGGGAGTCCGTCACTGGCCTCAAAATGTCAGATTTCTTCGCTGGGATTTACAACCCTCTCATTTCTGGTTTTTCTTAATAAAAGTTCACAAACTCCTTGGCAGTAACTTTGAAGCACTGTAGTTTTCAAGGCAATCTGAAAGTTGTGGCTATTTTGTTTGAACAGCCATCAGAGACACATGCTCAGTGATTTCACCCCCGGAGCACACAGGCAGGCTCGTGCACACACGCGCTCATTTACAACTTCTGCTGACAGCTGAGGCCACCTGGGGAGGGCGGCTGAAGAGCCACAGTGCGCTTGTGTAGTTAATCGGTACTGAGAGCTGCCCTGAGAAAGGTCTCCCCTGCTTGGGCTTGCCTGGCGATCCTGCCAGCGCAGCCCCACAGAGCACTGACTCAGAGCTCTTCCTGATTGCCTCTCCAGGTGGTTACAAACGCGAACTACCTTTCTTTTCCTTCGAGAGTGCCTGAGAGTGCCTGTCTGATGGGCTGGCAGTAGGAATTGTGCTTTGGGAAAAAGACAATAGCAGCTCCCCGCTGTTGGTGCTGACAACACGTTTTGTGCACACAGCTCCCTAGGGGTACCCCTGGGCCCTGACCCCAAACTGAGAATTTAAAAGTGGAGATTTTTTTTTTTTTTTTTTTTTTTCTGAACTGGGGATTGAACTCAGGCCCTTGTGTTTGCCAGGCAAGTGCTTATTCTACTGAGCTATCTCCCTGGCCCCTAAAAGTGGAGATGCTATCTTCCACAATGTCAACAAACCTGTGTCTGGAGAAGCAGCCTTGGGGGCATCCAGAGCTTTGGTAACAGCGTGTGGGCAGGGGAGGTGGTGGGTTCCAACTGTCCTGACTCTAACCCCGACCAAGTAAGTGAGCTTCTAACCTGGAATCCAGCCCTCGCAAGGGGAGGAGGATAGGTCTTCAAGGGCTGCTCTAATAGAGTGCCACAAACGGGGTGGCTGAAACTGCAGAAGTGTTCTGATTCACAGTTCTTTCTGGCAGCCTGAAGTCTGAGGTGGGGGAGTGAGTGGCTCCCCAGGGCCCTGATGCAGAGTCTGTTTGGCATCTCCCTTCTTGCATCCAGGGCCTGGCTCACAATCCCTGGCATTCTTCAGCTTCCCAAAGCTTCCCTGGCATCCCGGCCTCTGTCTTTACATGGCGTTCTCCTGAGTGTGTGGACAGATGCCTCCCTTTCCTAATGACCGTACTCTTGCTGGGTTAGGAGTCCGTGAGCACCACATCCGAGCCTAGCTAATGCATCTACATTGACCCCAGACCTGAATAAGGCTCCACTCTAGAATCCTAACATGCTTGGGGCTAGGACTCCAGCAAGTGCACATTGCAGGCCACACTCCAGCCCCCCACTAGAGAATATGCCCTCCCCTGCCAGCAGCCTGTCTCCCAAGCCTCCTGGGGATGCCAATGTCCAGGGTGTAAAGACATGAATTGGAGTTGAGATCCAGTTCCTCAGCCATCCAGAAGTGCATTGTCACTCTTCCTGGGAGTAGTAGGTCGCATGTCTCCGTGCGTCCCTGCCTGCCCCAAGTCATACCGACCATAGATCCTTCTCCAAGATGCCCAGATTTTACGTGGCTGCAGCTCATTGGTTCCAGTGCATTCTGCCAAGCTGGCAGCCCCTGTGGCACTGCACCCTGCCCAGCTCCACTATGCTCTGCATTCTCCAGTCCACTGCCTTTTCTCTTGCAGCTCTGCAGTGCTTCCCTGGTGAGAGTGGCAAGCACGCACACATGCACGCGCACACATACACACACACACACTCACACACACACACACACACACACACACACACACACCACCCTGATGTCCTGAACCTTCTCCATACCTGAGCTGCTGGATAGGACAATGAAAATGAGGCAAAGGGGTTGGGAAAGTCTCTTCCCCTATAACCCTATGAGGATATGGTAAGCGTCTCTCATAGTCTTACTTACTCTTCTCTTGTTGCCAGGACAAATACCTGACACTCAAAATGAAGGAAGAAAAGGTTTATTTAGCTCACAGTTAGTGGAGGTTTCAGTCCACACTCAGCTGGCTCCAAGGCAGAGGGCCACATGGAAGAGAGCAAGCTTTCATGATGGTGGCAAAGAGTAAGAGAGCAAAGGGAGAAATAACAGCAATGGTGTCTACAGAGAGCAAGTCTGTCTCCCTTAAATTTCATTCAGGCTCTCTGCCCCAGGCCAGATGGAGCACTCACACCTATAATCCCAGTGGATCATGAACTAGTCACAAACTCTAGAAGTCCATTTCATGACTGCATGAGGCTTTGGGGGGACAGGTAAATGCAAACCATAACACATAGCATGCTATGTGTGCCCTCCTGCTTTATAGGGTGTCTCTGTCACCTTCTTGTCAGTGGGACACAATCCCCGACACAGTTTAAAAGAGGACAGAGACTTATCTTGTCTCGTTTTTTCAGTCCATGGTCTCCTGACTCCATGCAGAATGGCAGGTGGAAGGGGCTGGCAGAGGACAGCTGCCCATGGCATGGCACACAGAAGCAGAGGATGAGAGGAGGCCCGATGGGGAGTGGACAGTATACTCTCCAGGTCCCTGCCTAGTGACCTCTTCCACTGCTAGCAAGGTCCCACCTCTGGACCTACATTCAGCTACGGGCTCTTAGGTGGTCTAACCCCTCTGTGAGTACAGGTGTGCTAACAATGTGAAAGTCAGAATCTCTACCTTTCATTTTCCATATGAGGTCAGGGCCTGGTATTCCTAGGAAGCTGTGTGTTAGAGTCACTCTTTCTCCTGGAGGTCACACATCAGCACAAAACCAAAGACCACTGCAAGTAATGACCATCAGTTCTCCCCTCTTCCAGTTACAGAGAGAATCCCAAGCACCAGGCTGCCCTGCCTCCTGTGGGCTGTCCTGAACATTGTATTCTGATTTACCCGAACTTGAGTGGTTATGTCTGTACCTCACTCATGGAGGTTCTTCCCCAGGGTCTACTCAACTTGCACACAAGTAACTTCCAGAAGGTCCCCTTCCCCTTTCTCAGATGAGCACAGATCTATTAGAGTCTTCACAGGTCAGTGTCTGTTAATGCAGTGCAACCCATCATACCCTATAGACTAAAATGATATAGGCATGTGTGACAAAAATTCAGTCCCCTCCTCTTAAAGAAGCAGCAGTTTAGCTGAGAAGACAGTCACAAAAGAAGGTATTTTCAATGAAAAGTCATAAAATGAATAAGAGAGACACAATGATGGAGCTATGAGATGTTGTGGGGCTGCCCTGGTCAGTTCAGAGAAGAAGCCTTGAGGAGGTAAATCTGAAGAAATACGAGTTCAGTGTCCCAGTGTGAGGGGACACCTGTGTGGCAAGATGTGTGGAGTGTGAAACAGCAAGGTTTTTTGCTGGGGCTGAGCCTGATAAGGCTCGAGCCATCGCTTATTCCTGCAGGTACCAGTGAGCAAGTGAAGGCTTTTTTTTATTGAGAAATAAATATGAATGAGACAGTTTCACAGCTGATTAATAGAACTGTTTTGATAATCAATACATTGTACATTGTTATCTTCTTAGTGGCTATCCATAGTACAAGAAGCAGACAGGATACTCTGTCCAAACGCTGTTAGTACACCTCTTTCTTCTCATTGAATTAAGAGAAAGTAGCTGTAAATTTATCCCAATTATTTTGTGTATATCAATACAAAATGATCTTTCCTTTGTATCCTTTTATTTTATTGTCTGTCAGAGGTGAATATTCTATAGGCATCTAAATACTATATAGGTGTTTGAATTCAACTAAACACTCTAACACTGTCTAGCAGTCTGTAATATTAGGGGGTTATCCTCAGAAGTTATTGACTTGAGCCTTTTACAGCTCATTGTATTAATATGGCTTTATTTTATATACCTCGTTTTTATACTTTTCTGAGGGATGGTTAAGACCAAGATATAGCAAGACCTATATAACAAGAAATGTAACTTTTGTATCTGGTAAGGTCGGCCAAGTACTCTCAGGAAAGTGAAGGCTTTAAACACGAGTAGTATGCTCACAGTTATGTCCTTCAGACCTTGCTCCAGCAGGACAATAGCAGATGGGAGGGGTGGCAGACATGGAGGAGCCAGGACCAGCTCAGAGGCTCTTACTGTAATCCAGTCAGTTCCAGAGCGATGGGGAATGGGGCTGTCTAGGTTACTTTTCTCTTGTTGCTGAGACAAAATACCCCAAACCCAAAGTTAAAGGAGGAAGGGTTTGTTTGACTCAGTGTTTTGAGGTTTCAGCTGATCATTGGCTGGCTCTAAGGCAGGGTGGCATGGCAGAGGTGCATTGGAGAGGAGAAACAGTTCATGGTGGGCAAAAGACAGCAAGACAGGCAAGGAAGGGCTGAGCCCAGCTCTCTGTCTTATCCACGCTACTCGGGGCAGACAGCACTCACATGTTTAATCCTACAGCCCTTGTCCTAGCATCGCACCATGAATCAATCCCAGCACCATACATGCTAGAGCAAGCTGCCTCTGAAAAAACCCTGCTATGACTACATGAGGCTTTGGGGAGACATCCAGACACAAGCCATAACAGGGGATTTCAAAAAATATTTAGCAAGTAAAATCAGCAACACTAAGAAATTTCTTGGCTGTAGAAGGGTTAGGGAGGAAGAAGGAGATGCAAGTGGCTCAGACTTCTGGCTTGCACGTATGAGAAGACCAGAGCAGATGGTGACAGCCAACTGGAAGGACAAGGATGCTTTCTCGCTCATCGCCACCTACCTGCAGGCTTGCAGTCTGGCCTGGGTGGTTCTCCACCTGAATTCTCCCTCAAACCTCATCCTCACATGCTTGCCCACCTGTCTTCCTGAATGCTGCAATACCTTTTACATACTAGTAACTACTTTTAAATTACTAGATGCTATATGATAGACTGCTAAAGACCTAGTGTCCACTTGAAGGGTTCAACATTTAGTGAAATAAATTAATTATTCACATTTTGGGTGTAATATAAGGACAAACAAGGTATTGCCCAATGTAGTGGAGAAGGTAAATTATTTCATGTGGAAGATTTCCTGGAGGAATAAGATGTAAGCTGATCCTGAAGCCTAGCTAGTATTTCTCTAAAGAGAACAGGAACAAACTGTCCAAAAGAGGAAATGGTCCAAATAAAGACATGGAAATCAGAAATCTCACAAGTTTGGCCTTACAGAGACTCCACGCCCCTGTCCTGGGTTGGGGTGCCCATGCCCTCTGGCAAGAACTGTGGATGATGATGGTTTCCTGGGCACCAGAGACACTAGCCATCACCATCCTGTCCATTTACTGATTTCCTCCCGTTGCAGTCCCCCCATAGGTCACAGGTTCCAGTAAGATCAACCTGACCTTGCAGACAAATGTCCAAATGACTGGCCTGATGAGCTTCACAGGCTCCTGCCAGTGCTCCCTGGAATAGGGTGTGCCTTCGAGGGTCTTTCCTTTCTCTCCAGAAACCTGCTTTCCATTCCCAGGAGAAGGTGAAAGTCTCTCCTTCACTCTCCTGCCCTTTCTGGTAGACCAAGCCCCCAAACGTGGGGCTGACTTGATAGCCTGACGCTTTAAGACTGTTAGGTCCCAAGATCACTAGTTCTGTAGAACATCTAAATATACTGGCCTCGCAACACCCAAAGCACCTAAGCATACAAGCCCTGTCTCTCGGCAACTCTTTGGACTGGTTGCTCTCCCCAAGGTTTTGCAGCACATGGACAGCTCATTCTCTCTGCTTCCTCCCAGCTGTTGGGGGAGGTGGGCAGGCTGAAAACTGAGTCCACACAGTGCCTCTGAGAGAGTGGTGGTGCCAGGCAGTTCCCTGCCCCCATACTGCCTTCAGTGCACGCTGAAAGCACCAGAACTGGCCTTGGACTTGGAGGACCTATTGTGCCGGTTTCCATGCGCTGCACAGAGACAAGCTGAGCCTTTGTTCTCAGCCCACAGACCTTGCCCTGGTGGCACTGGAGCCCGAAGTCGCTCCCGCCTCCCACAGGAGTGCTTTCAATCTGTTTCCAAAGGTCAACTTTAAACCACTGCTCTGAGCACACTCAGACAACAGATCTGCAGTCTCAATCAAGCAATTGTTTCTTTCCTCAGCAGTAGATTGTTTCTGCCATCACTACTTATCGCCAGTTCTATTGTTGAAATGTTCTATCAGGAGAACAAAGGAAGAGGAGAGAACATGCAGGTGCCGATGCTGCCACACCTCCCACCTCCCAAGCCTGGGGAGAAGACGGGTGGGGAGGACAGGAGGGCTGGGGAGAGCACAAGGGGGGGAGGGTGCTGCTGGCTGCTTTCCCAGGGCCACCTGGAGGGGCCAGTAGCCCCAGAAGGCCACCTGGCCCACAGGTCCTAGGAGTCCAGTTGTTCAACAAATCTTCACAAACTCATTAGTAAGGAAAGTTTTGTGTTTCACTGCCCCCCCACACACACACAGGGACTCCTAATTGGGCATGCCTCAGACTTCCTGTAGGGTTAGGAGCTCAGGATTGCTCCCCTCTCCTGTCCTTCTGAGAAACAGCTGCCTCTGGAGAGGTCGCCTGTCACCTGCACACTGTGAGGTCATGAGCAGACTGCTGACACTTCATGGAGACCCTCTGCCCAGACACCTGAGCCCCAACCTGGGCACTAACACACCCCACCTGCCTGCTGCTCCACCCAGCTCCTGGGTGCTTCACGGGATGTATCAATCTCTGTAGTGTTCCAAATTGAGTCTTGTCCCTAAACGATCCTTTCCCAACATTTTCCAAGCGCATGGTGTGCATTGCTCCTTTAATTCTTCTGGTGACCCCTTGGATGCGGTTTTCCCTGACACCCATTTCAAGCCCAAGAATGGTCAAGAAAGCTGCTAGGCTCTCACCGCTGCAAACAGCGCCCAAAACACAGCCCCACGCCTGCATCTGCTGCCCAGCTCTCACACTTGCCGCTGTGGCAAGGAGGGACACACAGTGGGACTCTACCCGGGAAGGCACTTTGCACCATGCCTGCCTCATCGCTGCTCTGCATCTGGCACAGCAATGGGCCAGGAAGACGGCTGGGGACTCCTTGTGGTCCCTGGAGTCACCGTCACAGGCAGTAGAGGCTAGTGACTCTCCCCTGGCAAGTTCTTCAGGGACAGAGATCCTGGAGTATCTGCTCCGAGATGTCTTCTCTGGAGGAGCCCTGACGGGTGGAGGGGGAGTGACACCTCCACACCTGGCCCTGCCTGGTTATGCCTTCCTGTGAGAGGACACCTCACACTTCTGTACTGGTTCTGTTCTACCATATCAGAGATGCAGAGGACAGTGAGGCCAGGCAGAGGACTGCAGGGAAGCAGTTCGCTCCCCTCTCAGCAACAGACCTGTCACTGGACAGGATGCTGTCACTAGAGGGCAGTGGCAGCTCACTTTTAGGAGTGAGAAACCCAGGCGCCCTCCTCCCGGAGATGCCAAGAAAACCCTGCTGCAGAATCACGCTGCCCGAGGCAGGCAGGCAGCCCTTGAGGTGGGCAGCCACAGGACTCCAGCAGGACAGCTTTCTTCAAAAGTTTTTTGTACAAATGCTTCTTTTTCACTTGACCCTGGCAGTAAACTGTGGAATAGACTGAGATTATTAGCCTGGCTTGACAGAAGAGAGAAGGTCCTTGAGATTTAGGCTCAGAGAAGTTACCCAGATAACAAGGGAGCTACAGAGCGGACCCCAGGCCAGGCCACACCCAGGCTGTCAATAAACACTAGGCCATGAACCGGGTTCCTCTCCTCCTAAGTGCTAGAGTTGTCCTTTCCCCTTCCTAAACCATTCCCTGGTTGTTTGCTCATTCCCTAAAGGGTTGGACAGACACAAATAAAAGAGACAGAGACTGAATTGCTCAGCCGGATGCTTTGTAAGTCGCAAAGCTTGAATAAGGCAAGTGCCACTCCTCACTTGTCATGGCCCTCAGTAGCCTCCTGCTGGATTTTTCAAGGTCACACATGGTGACCTTGGAGAGTCACTGCTACGTCCTCTAGCTGGAAAGGTACACAGGTAAGGATGCACCCAAAGAAGGTGGAGGAGGAGGAGGAGGAGGAGGAGGAGAGGAAGAGGAGGAGGAGAAGGAGGA
>NW_004524707.1:4843323-4851057 GCF_000260255.1 Octodon degus
GGAGGAGGAGGAGGAGGAGGAAGAAGAAGATTCTTCCACAGAGCAACAGAAGCACAGGAACTGGCAAGATTCGAGCCATAACTCCAAAGCCCAGAGTAATGGATTATCCCACCCCTACTTGTTCCTCAAATATGGCAGGTAACAAGGCTATGGTCCTTGGGAAAAGGACTCAGACAACAGAGGTGACAGATGTCTTTAGCACATAGACAGGAAGGCCAACATAGGAGGTAAGGGTCAAATATGAATCCTCTCACCTCAGTGATGCTCCGCCTGCCAGACGCAGGCTGAGGACAAGTCTGGGGACATCTGGGCAGGACATGGAGGACAAGGACACAGCCACAGAAGCTGACACCCGGCTCTGCAGACTGACAGAATGGAACTGCAACACAGCCCCGAAGCAATGGGTTGTGTGCTATGTTCTTGTGTGCTATGTTCTGCGTCCTCTGGGGCAGCCCACCTTAGAAACCCACTGTGCTCTCCTCCTCCAGCAGATCATGGTGTCAAAACCAGGACACCCCCAAAACACCAGTCTTGCTCGTCTTTACATGCCCAGGTTTTGGCGGAACATGCTTTTTGCTGGGCAGTAGCACCGGGCCCATGAAGAAGCCACTCTCCGGGAGCTCATACTCAAGGGGGTGCCCTGGCAGGGTTCAGGCCACGATCAAGCACATCCAAGGACAGCAGGGGCTGCTGTGAGTCTGAGACCTGCAGGCAGGGCACTGGGGAGGAGCCCAGAGGTCACACCCAAGTAAGAAGCTGGGCCCTGGCAACAGTGTAAAACATCTATTATTGGAAGTAGATGAAGTCTGTTGCCTTGTTTTCAAAAACAAATAGACACTAAATTACCAAGTCTGGCACACCCATCTCTGCCCTCCTGCAGCCTCCACCCTGTCCCTCCACTCCCACTCACTGGCCTGGCCAGTGGCTCCACTCCTCGCTGCAGGACCTGAGGTTGGAAATGTATCACATAAAGGACTTTCCTCCTTTGGAGGCCCCCTTGTTATCCTTCCTATACCTTCAAATCCTCCAAGAATCTGCTACTTTTCTGGTCTCACCAGCTGAAATGGGGTCTCCACTCCTCATGCTCTCCCTGCCATTGTTTCTATTTCTTTGCCTGCATGGCTCCTTCCTACCCCAGGACCTTTACACCTGTTGCCCTTTGCTTCTCTGATTTCCACATGGCTAACCCTTCAGATTTGTTCTTCATTACCTTTTTCTTCCTGGAGGGTCATCATTTCTCATCTCTGGCTGTCCAAAGAGTACAACATGGAGAGCCAATTAAGTGCAAAAGACAATGCATGACCCAAGTGAGGTGAGAGTCCACTCTTCTATGGAGAAAAGCTTGTTCTGTCCTTGTAAGCACACCTCCTTCCTCTCCTCCACCCAGAAGAGGACCCTTGTTGTCTATCTGGAGGGTGAGCAGGACCAAATGCAGGCTGTCTACCAGAATACCTAGCTCCCCTGGCCACTTCTCCCTCTGCCAATGCCACCTGTGAGTCAAAAGGCTTACTGTGCTCAGGCTCCCTGCTGTCCAGATGGCAGGGGAGGCTCCCTGACCAATGTTGGCCAGTGCCACCTTCTCGCCATGCCTTTGTCCCCTTCACTCTGCTATCCTGTTCAGGGCCCTCAGGTCTTCCCTGCTGTTCCAGGCCCAGATTCTTCCCAACATCAGACTCACCTCTGCTGACTTTCCAGATTCCTGCATGCAGACTCACAGAGACTCTGCTTCTTTATGCACTAAGCTCTGGTGCTCCTTCAGCCCTGTCTCTCACTGCAAGGTGGCCTCGACTTCTGCAGTGCAGGTGCTATATGTTCCAACCTCCGCTCTTCCTAATCCCACTCTAGCCACCCCAACCCCTCCCAGTACCAGTCCTCCCTATCCTTAAGCCACAGGACTGTGTTGGGTCTTTTCTATGAAACTTCTCCTTGCACCTGCAGCCTACAATATCCCCCACCCCCAGCCATCTCTGAGACAGCATGAGAGAGCTAACAGTATCTCTTGTAGCCGAGGAATGACTGCCTGCTGTTTTGGGGGCATGTAGTTGATGTAGTTGATGTCTAAACAAATATTTGGTTGAATTGTTGATTGTGGAAAATAGGCAAAGCTGATGTGTGTGCATGAGTGTGTGCATGCGTGCATGTGCATGTGTGCATGTGTGTGTGTGCTTTCATGCCAAGAGCTATCTCTCACCTCCTGGGGAACAGTCCCAGATGCACCTTCCTATCTGTAGTCACCTGCGCCACTCGAACAATGGGTGTTCTCCCCCTGCTCCCAGGCTCTAATGACAGGTATAAGCCCAGGCAGGGCCACAGGGGACCTGGCTTCTGTTCTTAGCCACACAGTGCTTTCTCCTCTGGTACCCAGCACCTTCTGAACCTATTTCTGGCTCCTCCAAAGAGAGCTCTTTCCTAGCTTTGTGACTCACTGAGGCCAACAGCATGCAGGGAAAGAGCCAGAGGAGAGAGGATTCTGGTGGGCTGGTGATAACAGGTGCTGCCTGGCCCAATTCTGCCATCGTCAGAGCTTCTCACAGAGAGCAGAGCTGACCGAGTCACGTGCCTGGGCAGAGAAAATGGCTATGAGCACAGCGACCAGGGCTGCTTCCATGTCCCCAGTGCCTAAGGCACCGTCAGCACCTGGTAAATCATTTAAGGAATTAGTGTACAAATACGTGTGTGGAGGAAGGCTTCAGAGAGGCAGAGCTGGCTCCTGTGGAGAGAGACTTTCTAACGTGTGAGTTACTGTGAGCTTTACGTGGCTGCCTCTGGCTGCAATAGCAGAGTAGGCAAATAGGAAGAGCTGAGGCCTCTCAGATGCTCTACCCAGAGCACCTGGCAAGTTAGACAACAATATGCTGTTTGCTCGCTGTCGATACAACAAAAGTCAGCATTTACTGAGCACTTAGCACGTGCAACAATTACTACCAAGTCATATCTTATTTAATTATAATGAGTCTCAAAGGCCTTTCCACCTCTGAGGCAGATCTGATCCAAATAAACACTTACAGAGCCAGGCAAGCCAGGAGGATTGGGAGAAGGCCCAGAGGGAAGGAAATACAGGCAAAGTCCCCGCCCTGAAAGAACTCTCGATTCAAGGAAGGAAACTGAAGTGGAAGCAAACTAGATTTCAAGACAGAAAAAGATTAAGAATGAAAGAGATTCATCCAGGTGTGATGGCGCATGCCTGTCATCTCAGCACTCTGGGAGGCTGAGGTAGGAGGCCTACCAGCTATATCTTCTTACTAAACCAGCCCAGTAACTTAGCCAGAGCTTGTCTCCAAATGAAAAGGGCTGAGCATGCTGCTCTGGGCAAGGCCCTGGGCTCACCTCAGTGCCACAAAAGGAAAAATAATGTCTGAGGAGATACACACACACACACACACACACACACACACACACACACGGAGAGTTGTAGATGAAAAGGTTTGGGGACAATCCCAAATCACATTTCCTCCTTCATGAGGTGTTGTTTCAGCTGTTGTTTTTTAAATCCATAGACTCAGGCAGACATGGGAAAGGGCACTATGCCCTGCACCGGCAGGGTCAGGAACAGTGTAAGAAATGGCAAGTCAGAAACCAGTCTCACTTGGTAAGTAGCTGAGTGTCCAGGGGTTGCACTGGGTAATTTTGTGCCAATGGAATGTCTTCAGTGATTGGTGCAGGTGTTTGGATTATATCCTGTACGCCATATTGGAAGTAAAAGCAATGTTTTTCTGAGATAATTCCGACAAGAGTGAAAGCTGGTCTGGAAAGTGTTTCGGTCTATTTGGGTAGCTATAACAACACACCTTACATGGGGTAGCTTATAAACAACACAAATACCTTGCTCACAGTTTTAGAGGGGAGAAGCTCAAGATTAAGCACTGGTCTGTTTGGTACCTGTGAGGCTCACGTCCAGGTTCATCACCCTCTTCCTCTCTAGTCTCACATGATGGGTGGGGGAATGCTGCTCTCAGCACCTCTTTTATGGAAATGCAAATGTCACTTGGAAGAGGGTCTTCCCTGTTACCTTCATCACACCCAAATGCCACACCTCCAAACACTACCATACTGGTGGTTTTGTTTGTGTAAGAATTTGGGCAATGGCCTTGTAACAGTCAGCTTTCCCATTGTCACTGGACACAATACCTGATAGCTACAATTTGCATTTTTAATTTTTTTAAAGAGAGTACAAAATATTATTAAGATAGAAAATTATAAGTGATACAGTTTCACTTAACAAAATAATATGAATTTCACAATATTTGTTGTAATGCATAGTATTGTCTTCCAACTCGTTCATATTACCAGATATATGCATGCAAAATTGGAAGAAAAAAAGAAAATGGTGTATAAGAAATTAAAAAAAGAAAAAAGTACAAACAATTGAAAAAAGGAGACAAAACAAATCAAGTATTAACTGCTACTTTCCATAGACCAGCAGAAATCCTTAGTATAGTTGTCCACACCATCCTGCCTATATACGTAGAGATCTCTTTCCTTCACTCCCCCTCCTGACCTTCACCTTAACTCAGCAATTCCCTCCTTTTGAATAAGTTTATTCCCTTTTCTCAGAATCTATTGTATCTTTTAAATTTTATTTTCTCTTTCAGGTTCTCACATTAAGGAGACAATATGATGTCCTCACATGAGGGTCTGGGTTATTTCACTTTAGAGAATGACTTCTAGTTGCATCCATTTACCAATAAAAGCCTCAAATTTGTCCTGAGTTAGAGCTGAGTAATACTCCATTGTGTAAAAATAACACATCTTCTTTATCTGTCCTTCAGTTGATGGGCATTTGGGTTGCTTCCACAATTTAGCTATGACAAATTGTGCTGCTATAAACATGGGTTCACATATGTAGGTGTGGTATGAGGTTTTCAGTTCTTCTGGAAAAATACCCAGAAGGGGAATAGCTAGCTTGAATGGGACTTCCAATCATAGCTTTTTAAGGAATCTCCACACTGATTTCTATAGTGGTTGTACCAGTCTGCACTCCCACCAACAGTGGAGAAGGGTTTCTTTCTCCCAACAGCCCCTCTAGCATTTGTATTGGCTGACTTCTTGATATCAGACGTTCTTTCTGGGGTGAGATAGAATCTCAGTGTTTTTTTTTTTTATTTTACTGAGAAACAAATAGCAATGAGACAATTTCAAAATTGATTAATAGGACAATTTCAATAATTAATACATTGTACATTGTTATCTTCTTAGTGATTATCCATAGTACAAGATGCAGACATGATATCTTGTCCAAACACTATTAGTACAAATCTTTCTTCCCATTGAATTAAGTGAAAGTAGCTGTATATCCATCCTAACTGTTCTGTATATACAGATACAAAATGGTCCTTCCTTTGTAGCCTCTTTTTTGTTTAGCCCTGTCAGAAACGGGTATTCCATTGGCATCTAAATACTATAGGTGCGCAAATTCAGCAAAACAATCCAACACAGTCCAGCAGTCCACAATAGTAGTGGGTTATCTGCAGAAGTTGTTGATTTGAGCCTTTCACAGCTCAGCTTAGTAACATGGCTTTACTTTATATTTTTTATATATTTATTTTTTATTGAGAAATAAATATGAATGAGACAGTTTCACAGCTGATTAATAGGACAGTTTTGATAGTCAATACACTGTACATTGTTATCTTCTTAGTGGTTATCCATAGTACAAGAAGCAGACAAGATATTCTGTCCAAACACTGTTAGTACACCTTTCTTCTCATTGAGTTAAGCGAAAGAAGCTGTATAGCTATCCTAACTATTTTGTATATATAAATACAAAATGATCTTTCCTTTGTATCCTTTTTTTTTGTCCTGTCAGAGGTGAATATTCTATTGGCATCTAAATACTATAGGTGTTTGAATTCAACTAAACCATCTAACACTGTCTAGCAGTCTATAATATTAGTGGGCTATCCTCAGAAGTTATTGACTTGAGTCTTTCACAGCTCATCATATTAATATGGATTTACTTTATATACCTTGTTCTTATACTTTTCTGCTGGATGATTAAGACCAAGATAAAACAAGACCTATATAACAAGAAATGTAACTTTTTTGTCTGATAAGGTCAGTCAAGTCAGTCAGTCAAGGTCAGATATCACTGTTGTTTTCATTTGCATTTCTTGAATGAACAATGATGCTGAACATTTTTTATGTATTTACTTGCCATTTGTATTTCTTCATCTGTTCTTTGACTTTGGAGAACCTGATTTTTAAAAAATTCTTTATATGCTCTAGACAGAAGGCCTTTTTCAGAGGGACAAATGGCTATAATTTTTCCCAGTTTGTGGGTTTTCTTTTGACTGTTGGAGATTTCCTTTGAAGTGCAGAAACTTATCAAAACAATGAGATTCCAGCTGTTGATTCTCTGGAGGATTTCCAATGATAGCCACAGTTTAAAGCAGGAGAGGCTTTGCTTGGCTCTGGCTTTAAGGGAATTCAGTCCATGGTTAATCGCTCTGAGGAAGAAAGGTTCATGCAGAATGGTGGATGGAGCAAAGCTGCTTAGTCAATGGCAACCAGGAAGCAAAGCCGGGAGTACAGCACCAGAGTAGACAGGGCCCAGGAGCAGGTCCAGCCCAAGCTCACCCTCCATGACACCCAGATACACTTGGAAGCGAGCTCCTCCAGCCTCAGGGTGGACTCCAAATGCAATTGGGTTGGTGCTCTACCCTAGTAACTGCTGTGGACAGAAACATGCAAACCATAACAGAGAGGATGGCCACAGCCCACACTCACTGAGTGCTTCCCACCACCAGTGTCTCTTCTCAGCAATTTGCACTGTCTCACTCACCCAATTAATGTAAAAACAAGTTCAGCAATGATCCCATTCTGTATATAGGAAAACTGAGGCGGGTCAATTAAGAAGTCACTTAGCTGGATGGCTATACATCCAGTCAGTAAACAACTTAGGAGTCCAGGCTAGAAGTCTTCTCCAGAGCTGCTTATAACTGTCCAGCTGTAACACCTCCCCAGAGCCCAAGGAGAGCTTATGACATGGTATAAGTGCCCAGGAGACATCATGAGGGCCTGAAGGCTGCAGAGATGAAACTGTAAATGCAGCATCTCCTTACCGACTTCAAGTAAGGAAGGTAGCAATGCAAATGCTTAGTGTGTTCACCTCCATAAAGGAATAGCAGAGAGATGCAGGACGGACTCATAAAAATGTCGGGGGCAAGGAGAGATGGGGCGCAGATGAAGCGATACACCTCAGTATACATCTCCTAGGATGTGGCTCTCATGCTGACCCATATAAATGGTTATTTATTCAAAAAACGTAAGATGATATAAAATTAAAAGCATGATTTAAAATCAGATCCAAAGGGATGATGCACAAAGCTGCTTAGATTGAGAAAACAGAGAGCGCAGACCCGGCAAGTGAGTGAGACGACCAGGGCGGCGGGTTCCTGAATAGACCCAGAGTGCAGGCCCGGAGAGTGAGTGAGATGACCCGGGCCGCGGGATCCTGAACAGAACCGGAGCGCAGGCCTAGAGAGTGAGTGAAATGACCCAGGGCCCTCCAGATCCTGAATAGACCCAGAGCACAGGCCCGGCGAGTGAGTGAGATGACACAGGCCGTGGATCCTCATTCCAACCAGGCTGCGGGCCCAGCACGAACCCTTCAGCAGAACTCCCTGCAAAGAGGCTAGAGGCAAGACCCACCCAGCTGATTCAGGAACAGAACATCTTACCAGAGAGATACAAACGGTTCAACTCTAAGGCCTGCAGCAGAAAGAAGTGGAGCAC